>NW_026623709.1:447679-470725 GCF_030028575.1 Malurus melanocephalus
TTTTTTTAGCGAAGGTTTAGTTTGTTTGGACCTGTCATTGTCATTTGCAGCTGCAGAAAAATGAGAAAGTGTTGGCAACTGAGCTATTACAGCTTCTCCAGGCTCTCTGAAGGATTGGAWGCAGTTTCCAGCTCCGTTGCAGAATTCCTGTGTGACCCAGCTCATGCAATTTTTATAAGTTTCATTTTTTTCCCCCTTATGAAAAAGGAAAATAAACAAGATACCTGCTTCCCTCTCTGYTCCACTGCTCTTCCTGCTGGTTTCTACCAATTGTTCTGGCAACAGAGATCTGTTCCATCCCTGTGGGGTGGATAAACCCCCAAATTTAAGTCCCTTTCTCTGACAGTGTTGTCCACCCTGTAGTCCCTTTTTATGCCATAAATGCAGGATCCTGCATGGGCATTGCAGGCAGGAGAGGAAAGCCATGGGGTGAAATTGCAGCAGAACAATCTTGATATTAGGAAACAGTGAAAAATATGGGAAGATAGAGAAGATTTTTCTGATCTTTGGAGCAATCCTGGTCATTACTTTGTCAGGGAGCAGAATCATTGTCCAGCTTCTTCTTGGATCTCTGGTGACCACGGGGCCTTTCCCTGCTCCAGAACCCTGATGATCTTATCCTTAAATTGTTTCCCCATGGGTTAAWTCTCCCCTGTCACAGTAAAACCCCAGACTTTGCTCTGCCATGCCCAGTCTCAATGGAATGAGCCCACATTTCTCCCAGGAAGGTGCCTGAGGGCAGCCGGATACATGACGCATTTTGTTAATCAGATCTACACCATGACTCAAATGATGGAAAGGCACATGGTAATTCTTTGGGCTAAATAATTCATGTTAAAACACTTCTTTGTTGCCCCTTTTACCCCATAAATCCATAACTCAACGTGGAAAGGGGAAAGAAAGGTTAATTGCCCACTTGCTTGAGTGGAATCGTGACGGGATTCATCTTCCCCCATTTCAGATGTCTGGTGACAGTACCCACAACTCAAATTCAYGTCTTTTATGCAAAGCAATCTCTGCACAGATGGATTTAGGGATAAAACATGAGCAAAAAGGACTGGAAAATCACTGGRACAATTTTCCTGGCTAAGAGGCAGTGATGTCTTGTGATCCTCCTGCCTCCAGATGTGGTGAAGGGGCTTTCTCTGTGGCCAGAATGGGAGCTGCGAGGGTGGGAGCAGGATTAAGGTGTGGCTGCTCCTAAGGAGCTATCTAATCATGGAATCTTGGAATGGTTTGGGTTGGAAGGGACCTCAAAGATCATCCAGTTCCAATTCCTGCCATGTAGGGACACCTTCCACCATTCCAGGCTGCTCCAAGCACTGTCCAGCCTGGCCTTGGACACTTCCAGGGATTCAGGGGCAGCCACAGCTTCTCTGGAAAACTTGTGACAGGTCCTCAGCATCCTCACAGGGAAGAATTCCTTTCCAATATTCCATCTGACCCTGCTCTCTGGCAGTGGGAAGCCATTCCCCCTTGTCCTCTCACTCCAGGCCCCTTTCCCAAGTCTTGCTCCAGCTCCCTTGTAGCTCCTGTAGGTACTGGAAGATTCTGTAAGATTCCCCTGGAGCTTTTTCTTCTCCAGGCTGCTGATCTGCTTGGGRAGCTTCCATCAGTCCTGGTTTATGTGACTCTTAAAAAGAAGTCAACTCTTGAAGTCAACTCCAGTTCTTTGGACAAACCCTGGAAAAGTGGGAGAAAGGAGAACTTCGAGGTGCCTCATCCTGCAGCCGCTGCCTCCAGGGCAAAATGATGGATTGTGCCTCGGAGACTGAAATGGTTTGGGATGAGTGGTTCAGACTCTGCCCTGCAGCCAGGTGATACCTGAGGTTAAACCAAAGGAATTCCAGCTGGAATTCCACACTGGGCTCCATCCAGCCTGAGCTGTACTCAACTTCCCAGCCCTCCCAAACAGGTTGTGGGTAATTGTCCAGAACTCTCCCCGACAATTTTCCTGCTCTCTCCTCTCTTCCTGGCAGCAGATAAAGTTGTTATCTTGAATATAACACATTTGCACACTGATGGGGGTCCATGGTATGAGCAATAAATCATGTCTGGGTTTAAGGACAGTAAATATCTACACAGCTTGTCACTCCTGTTCCTGGGGCACCCCCAAATCCACCACTGCCAGCTCTGGGAAAGGGTCTGGGTTGGAGCACACTCTGAGAAAAATGCTGCCTGTAACCCTCATGAGGCAATTTTTGTTCAAAAGTATTAAAAAATATTTAGTAAAGTTCACACTCCCCTCTTTTCAAGTGATATATTCCACCATTACTGAGAATATTAAGAACTGCACAAGCACACAACCTGTTAAACCTTAATTAAAATTGGAAAAAAAAAATCGCTTTTAGATCTACAAACTGTGATTGTAGAAYCCATAGAAGCCATAAATTACACAAAATATTTTGTAAATCTCTGTGTATGTTTAATGGATCCCTTATTATCCCCAATTACATCACAAATCTCTTAAAATTTCACGAAACAGGTAAACTATTTATACTTTTTATGCATAATATCACAGTAATTCAGCACCAGCTCAGCGCTGCACGCACGCCTTCGGATTTGCTCTCATTTGCATATTGCTGAATTTACACAGTGAGTTTTGCTAATTAATTTTTATCTGGAAGCCTCTAAAGCAGCGCCGTGTTTTCCCTCCTCCAAGGATGACTTGTGTGGCTGTCTCTTGCCAGGGAATGATTTAATAAGAGAGAGGGACTTTTCCTGGGGAAGTTAATGGGCTTCATAAATTCAGAGTTAAGAGTCTTCTTTATGGCTTGGGCGGTTTAAGCAACACAAAAGATGTTCTCTGGCCTGGAGTTAAAATATCCCTGCCAAGAGCTTCTCACGAAGAACGGGAACTCACCTGATTTCAGAACCACCAGGACAAAGCCTGATTTTTTTTCTTTGGGTGTTTAGTGAAGGGTTAGAAGTGATATCAGCCCAACCAGAGAAAATCTTTCTGGGTCTTTGTGTTGCATCTGGAAACTCTGTGTGACCACAGACTCAAGGTTGAGCTGACTTTGTGTTAACTTGTGGAGGTCAACGTTGTAATCCCGTGGCTTTCGGGTTCCAAATTGTCACAAAAATGTGCAGGAAAAATTGCTTTAGCCACCAGAAGCTCCCATTATTCTCTCCACAACCAGTTATAACATAGTTATGCAAGCACCTTGCACTTTAATGTGAGTTTTTAATAGTAATTTCACCCCTTAAAACTTAGACTCATTTAGGYTGGAAATGACCTTTTCAGATGGAGTCCAAAACCAGCCTCAGCAAAATCAGCTGAAATCCTTGTAAATCAGAGGAGTGCAGCTTTTGGAGAAGCTTTCTCCTCCCTTTATGATTGCAGCTAATTAACATAATGCTCTTTCTGCCTTCCAAAATGTTCGTTTCATCCACCCCTTCTTAATTCACCAAAGATTAATCACTAAAAGTGGAATTTCTCTGTAAAACTAAATTAGTGAGTGTCATTAGAATTTCCCAACACAACTGGTAGCAGTCAATGTGAAATGGTGGGTCCTGAGCTGGGTCAAGCTTAGGGCTGAACTTAGAGGTGCTTATGTGGGATTAACTTGAGTCAAACCTTATGGCCACAGCCTCAGTTGTCCTGAACTCTCCCCTGACAGGCACTGGAGTTAAATCAGCGCCTGCCTTAATCCTGGCTCTGCATTTGGGTGAGGTGAATCATTCCCTGGAAGTGCCAGGATCTCTCTGATGGCTACAAAGGACCCTCATGTGAACAGCTATTGCACAGATGTTTGCATTMCATCAAAGGAATCCCACCCAGGTCTTCAAAAGGTCATTAATCCTAAATTTTCTATCTCTGAAATCAAGGCAGGACTCACCAGTCTTGCAAGGTTTTGTCTGAAGATGATGGGATGTCCTGGCAGACAACATTTGATCAACACAATRATTCCCTGCTGATGATAGATATGAAATCTTCAGACTGCCAGAGCGGCACTGGACATCTCAGAATAAAAAAGGGATATCTAAAGCTGACCTGTCCCATTCCCTGATCCAATCAGAGCTCCTTGGTGCTGGCTCTGCCGTGCTGAGCATGATCAGGTGGTGAAACTTTGGTGTTTTTGTGAAGAGAAATCTCTSTAGGTGTCAAACAGCATTGTCACCAAAAATCRGGAAGAAATAAAATMCACTAACACTATATTTGAAGTGACATAGAATCAGGCATTACTTTATTTTCTGGCCAGGATGTGCCAAGGAAAATACTCCAAACACACATGTTTTTATAGTTTTTTTTCCCCAAACTTCATATAGTCCAAACTCATGGGGATGTATTGTTTCAAAGTCCATTGGTCCAGAGTTGAGCAGCCCCCAGTATTCACTTTCCTGTTGGATCTGTATTTCTTCACCTCTGATGTTAATTAGATCTTCATTCCTCAATTTTCTCATCAATCTTTCCTGGACTGGATGTCTCCAGCTCTGCCAGAGGCAGTGCCTGGGGTAGATATTGTAGATGGCCACTGATACTCTGTTGAAGTTCCGTTGATGCTGTTTGGGGTTTTTTTGGGGGATCTTTTTGGGATCTTCTACTCTCAGTCTGTTGATATGTTAAACCCATCTCCTAAAAAAAAACCTTCAAAATAATTCCCTTCCCGAAAGCAAAGTCAAACTAAGCCTAAGTAGAGAAATAAATTTTAAAAGCTTAAATATTGTTTCCAACAGCATGAGAAAGACACTCTGATGCCTCCTCTTTCCCATGCTTCTGCCTCCAAACTTTGGTTTTTTCCATGTTTTCTGGCAGGCTTTTCTCCCTGATGGGAATTCTGGATTGGAGTTTTTTTAGCACAGCAGTGAGTGACCCATTTTGAGATGTGGGGAAACCACAGAGAGATGAGACTCGAGTTAAACCTGGACGAGGAACTGGGAAGGAAAGGTTACTCCTTTAGATGTCAGCAAGGAGAATGGATCAGTCACAACTACTTAAGGAACCTCAGGGAACAGTTCGAGCATATGTGATGCATGAAGGCAGATCTAATTGGGGTGATTTTTTTGGGAAGAGGTTCATAAAAACGTGCCTGTCTCCATGGCAACTGATCACGGAGTGCACTTGGTCTGGCTGATCACCAGAGTCCTCAGCTTGTGACTGCCCATCTCTTAAACAAAGCCTAATTCTTTGCTTCCCATCTTTTTTCTTGGGCAGGAGCCTAATCCCAATATAACACATGAGTGATTTTTTTCCCCCCAAAATCCAAAAATTTATGCCTTCCTGAACAGATCCAGTCTGCTGGAAGTGCAGGAGGGGCAGCCCTGGACATCCCACCTCTTGGTCTCCAAAGAAAACTTCATCTCATGTGTTTATTGTGTGCTAAATCTGGCCCAAATGGAGCACAGTTTCCAAAAATCAGTGGGCCAGGCATGCAGGGGATGAATCAAACAAAGCAATCATGACCTCCTGTCAAATCTGAGGACTCTGTACATGKTTTTTGTTAGTTAATTGAATTATAACCCCATATGGATCAGCCCTGATCAATCAGCAGGTCCAAAACACTCAGCCAGAACCCTCTGCTCCTTCCCAAAGAATGGGAAYGGATCAATAGGGAAAGAAAAAGGCCTTCTCTGGCACAAATATTGTTTCCAAGTTCCTTGAGGTGGACTGGCAAATACAGKAAAGCATGGGAATGTAAAAGATGATTAAAATAGTTGTGTTACAGCTCCTAAAAACAAAACTCTTGAAAGTTTTTTTTTGTTCTGGAGGAGGGACAGAAGTTCATTTTAGCATTGTTATCGTAGCTCTGTGTAGATCACTGGATCTTGGCAATTAATAATTTTTCAGGAGCAGCCCATGGATAAAATCATACAGATTTGGAGGACAATGCTTTGTGTTTTGCCAACAATGTATTAGATCCTCTTTCAATTGATAAAATAATTAAGGGCTTGGTTGAAAGGGCATATTTCCCTCTGCGGCCACCRGTGCCTGAAAGCATGAAATTTCAGAATGTTTCCAACAGTTGTTCATTGAAAGAGGAATAATCCATTTTCTGCCTAATTATTTTCAAGAGAGCAATAAAAACTGAATTAGGAATATTTAAAAAATGTGAAAAGCGCTCCACATTCAAATGGCTTGAACTTTGGTGATGCACCRTCGTTTGCAGATGATAATGAAAATGTTAACCTTGGGAGAAATCGTTTTGTCCACAAATTAATGACAAATAAGAGGAATATTAGCTCCAGATTAATTGCCAAGTTCACATACTGCGGAGTGTGCTATATTTAAGTTGTCATTTGGTTCTGCAGGTTATATAACTAACTTTTAATTCACTTCTCCTCATCTAGCAAAAGGTTTCAGAATGACAGAAGAGGCTTAATAGCTTTCACTGCAGAATATATGAAAACACTAAGGAATGGCACCAATAAATGGATGGCTGAATAACCTGAGTGAGTCTTAAGACATTTCCCAGTTATTAGAAATTAACTATTATGGCAGAAGAAAATTGATCACCTACAATTTTCATATTCCTGAAGGGTGATGAAAATGGAGATGATACTTTTAGGAACTCTAACTGATTTTATTTCTTTTCACAGAAAGTTAAAAGCTGATCTAGGCTGTGGGGTTTCTTGATTTTCTTTTTTTTTCCCCCCCTTTAATGGTGCAGTCATAAAAGTGAAACAGTCTGATGTTGTGTGAGAAGGAATTTATGATATAATGAGTTCACTGAAGAGTGAAGTTAAAACAAAAAAAAAATGATAAATCCTTTGGTCACACTGGTAAACTCCTATCAGAAAACAAACCATGACAAAATAGAAAATACAGAAAAGGATTTTAGTCCTCTAATGCTTGACTTCACAATTTGATTTCGGCGAGGAAAATCCCATTCATCAAGAACCTATCTCTGAAACACATTTACTGTGGAGCTGTTTTCAATCCTCAGCTCTCTCATTTCCTTAAAAACTCACGGAAATGATGCTGGCCAGTTCTATCTTAAATGCAGCATGGAAAGASTATTTCCTGTGGGCAAAAAGAAGCCCCACTCTGGGCTTGCTGTGCCCTGAGCTGGGTGTCCCTGTGGTCACAGATGTCCTGAGGATGAGGGCAGTGCCCAGCAAACACCAGCCCTGGGTTGGGCACTGGGAATCTGCCACCAGCACTGGGATAAGGGACATGAAATCGGTGTTTGGTTGTCATTTATTTACGAGCATGGATTTTAAAGGGGTCCAGGTGAATTCCTGCACATTTGTCCTCTTGCTGCATTTCTCCTCTAGTCAACTCTAATCCATGGTGAAGGCCTGCCTGGCCAGGGAAATAATCTTTTATTGTCTTTTGGAATAAACAATGGATTCCAAGCCCAGACTTCAGCAAAGGAGTACCCAAAATTGTTGGAAGTAATCTGCAATGGATGATTGACCCAGGTACTGCAAGAAAAGCCACCAGAGGSTGAAATGGCCCCTGCTGGGATGAGAACTCAGCTCCATTTGGGAAACCAGAACAATTTCACTCCTCTCAATGCCCATGGCACCTCAACAAGCATCCCTCAGACTTCAGGACGGGATTCTCTGGTGTTGGATTGGCACCCCTGGCATGGTTGGGCCACCAGTTCTCCATCTTTCATAGGTTATTCTTGTAGCTCTCACCCAGATCGAGCTGATATCACTACAACAAGGTCTCTCCTGCCTGTGCAAGAACATATTTCCMCAAAATCATTCAAGGTGTAATTCCTGCACAGCCTGAATGTTTGCCACCAGTATCCTCAGAGAGAGACAATTGCGAGAAGATTCATTGCTTCAGCTGATGGATTAAAGTTTGAATTTTGATCATAAAATCCTAAACAGGTTTGGGGTGGGATGATTTGGTTAAAGATCATCCAGTGCCACCCCCTGCCATGGGCAAGGACACCTTCCACTATCCCAGTGTGCTCCAAGCCCCATCCAGCCTATCCTTGGACATTTCAGGGATCAGCCACAGCTTCTCTGGGCACTCTGTGCCAGARCCTCCCCACCTCACAGCAAGGATTTTTTTTCAATATCCTATCTAACCCTGCCCTCTATCAGTTTCAAGCCATTACTTTCTATCACTTCATTCCCTTGTAAATAGTTCCATAACATCCCCCAAAATGGGTATGGRCTCCTCCAAGGAACAAGGATTGTGTGGGAAGCCAGGGAAATGTCTGTGCTCTTGCTAGCTGAACCATTCAGAGAAAAAGATGGTTTTTCACATCATTTAAATTCTAGGTATATTTGTGGTTGATTTGTCTATTTGTTTATTTGTTGTTTTATTCCCCCTATTCATTTTTTCCCCAGCTGTATCATTTCATTCAAATTTCATAAATAAATATTTTCACCTGTCTTCTTCTGATTGTTAGGGTGATTTTCTGATAACACCCCATCACTTTCCTCTCAGAGGCATYGTGATCCCAAAATTGGGTACAAACTCTGAAGAGCCCAAAGCTTTAACACAAGCCATAAAACACTTCAAGGGATAATAGGATATGCATCCACTTTCTCTGCATGGATGAGCCRGCACCGCAGAGGTCAGGAGAAGGAGAACTGTCTTTAATACCCAGCAAAGAACAGGAAAACTCGTGCTGCAGGGAAGACAGGAGAGCTTCTCAAATGTTGTGGTGCTGAGGAAGGGCTGCCAGGGAGGTGTGAAAGCTCTGGAAGCAGRAAAGGGCAGAGGGAATGGGGCTGTGGGCTGGGTTGGAGAGTGAATCCAACAACACAGCGGAGAGGAGCTGACTCATAAAGTGAATGGATTGCTGCTTACTCCGGCACTCGCATTTTTCAGCCAGAACACCTCGTGGAAAAAAGAACGATTCGTCCTCTTCTGGATGTTAAATGAYGGTGAGATGAGTGGCCTAGGAATTATGAAGTCCTCCCTTTGGCTCCCTCTGGCTCCCACCATAAATCACATAATTGTCTGGGGTGGGAGGCGCTTCCACCTGCTCCTTCCTCCCAAACCTCGGTGCTAAATCTCAGCCCTGCTCAGGGCTGATTTCACTCAGCCTGGACCTCGCTAGTGAGGGGTTTCTGGCTCCTTTCTTGTGCATTTCTGTATGGAAACAGAAGATGGAGTGAAGAGGGGTGGATTTAGGGACACAAGACCAGGTGAGATGCCTTGGTCCTCTGCTCTAATGATATCTATGCTATAGATACRAAAATATCTTAATGCCTTTTGAAATAAAGGCATTAAGATCTATTTAGGTAACTTTGCTTTTTACCCTACCTTCTCTGATAGCTCCTCTAAACCTTCTGGCTCTGATGATTGAATTAATTTTTCTTCATTATCAGCCCAAATTTATTCCTGAGCTCTCAGCTTTCTCTCTCTATGTGTTCCTGGTGGCAGTCCTGCCCTTCCTGAAGAGGTTTCACCACCATCTCTTGTTTTTCATGCAAACCAGTGGAATTTTTCTGAGTGATAACTTGCTTCAGGGAATGAAATATGGTGAGCCTCCTCTCCTAAAACAGGCTTTGCTGCTCTTCAATCACCTGATCAGCACTTCTCCCTGCTCGTTTTCAGAATAAGTTAATTTATAGAACACGGATGTCCCAAATTGCACACTGAATTTACCTCCCGACCAACTCGAGGCGAGATTGTGCTGACCCACAAAGAAACTCAATTTTCACACCAGCTACAGAGGAAGAGGCAGGGAATATATGGGAGTGGGGGACAGATGGGAGAGGCTGGATATTGTTCCCAAGATCATGCCTGAGATGGGATCACATCTTGTACCATAAGGCAGCGAATGCCAGCACAACTCTGGCTCTCGGGGGTTCATTTTATGCATTTTTTAATCAGCATCAAAGCAAGTGGCAATCATGACTTGTACCAGAGCTTGGAGATAACAACCCCCTGAGAGGAGTGGAGACAGCTGTGCCTCAGAGATGTGGGACCCTGCCCTCTGCAGATGCTGCTGCTGTCTCTGTTTTCATCTGCTGCACCATCGAGGGATTTCTCTGCAAAGACAGTACCTGCCTGGAATTTCTCTGTCTGGGCGTGGGCATAGAATCATGGAATCAGAGAATCATGGAATCAGGGAATCATGGAATCAGAGAATCATAGGATGAGGGAATCATAGGATGGTTGGGTTGGAAGGGATGTCAAAGATCAGTTGATTAAAACTCCCCTACCCTGGGCAGGGTCACCTTCTACTCTCCCAGGTTGCTCCAAGCCCCATCYAGCCTGGCTTTGGAAATTTCCAAGGAKGTGGCAGCCACAGCTTCTCTGGAAAYTCTATTCCAGGGCTTCYCCACCCTCACTGYRAACAATTTCTTMCTAAAATCCAATCTGAACCTAYTTTCTTTCAAYTTAAACCCTAASATAAGYACCTCTCCTYGGGCTTATCRCCCTCAGCTGCCTTTTCAGGCTGGGGAGTGAATGAAGCTTCTTCATTTAGGACCCAAAATTCTGATCCAAGGSTGAGATGCAGCCAGGTGTCCTGGATCTGGTTAAAGACAAATGCCCTGGATGAGCCCTGTTGATATTTTCCCCTTTGAATAAGAGCTAAGAGTGAGCTGAAATGCAGCAACATTCACAGAAATTTCTGTCCTCCAGAGCCTCAGGACCTGCTGGAATCCTTGTGCTTCACAGCTGCCTCTCTCCACATCAGGATTTCATCCACAGAGCCCAGGAGTATTTTATATGCACGTGACATTCCTCACATTTCAGGCTTGCATGGCCAGTGCGGTGTGGGGAGTAATTTTTCTCATGGTTGCCGCTAAGATTTCATCTCTGACAGTGGGAGACACCTTGCTGGATATAATACAAGAGACGGGGTGAATTCTGAGTGACTTTTTGTCTGCCGAGCAGGGGTTGCAGCTCTGTAATGCTACACGAATAATTTCGTTGCTGATTTGTAAACAGGGTGTATTTGAGGAGGAGGAGCTGAAGGGTTTTCCTTTGAAGGCTCTTGTCAGCGCTGTCTGAACGCAGCTGGCAGACAAACGCGAAATGAGATTTGATGGCGTGAAGGGAAAGGTGGAAAATGAATGAAGGTGGAAAATTTAAAATGAGTATGTGAAGCAAACTTGTCATGTTGGATTTTTTGTTTGTTTGGTTGTTTGGGTTTTTTTTTTTTTTTGGGTGTGTGTGACTTGTGTAGCCAGTGTAGCTGGCTGCTGCTTTCCACCTGCTCAGAGAGTCTTCACTTTGCCTTTATGTGCCATCAGCCAAATGAATCACCTTGGGCGAGGAGGGAGGTAAGTTCTGCCCTTGAGACCTTTAAAGAATGAGCTAAAACCTTTTCTGGCCTCATGTAYCAGGCTAAGACAGATTTCCCTGGAGGTCAGAGAAGATTATGATCCTTCTGGTTTTAATACCAAGGAAACTCACCTTGTAGGGCAGAATCCGTGTTTATGACCAGGGAAAGCAAACCCAAGGGTAGGAAGGGGCATCCTGAGAGATCACTGGGCAATCAGGGGCATTCTGCCCCAAAAGGCTSTGGCTGCTCCATCCCTGGAAGTGTTCACCCAATTTTGATGGGKCTTGGAGCAATCTGCTCTAGTGGTTGGCATTCCTGCCCATGGCAGGGGGTGGGAATGTGGTGAGYTTTCAAGCCCCTTCCAGCCCAAACTGTTCTATGATTCTGTGATTCTCACTCACCCTGAAGAATTGTGCATTTTTTTTTCCTCTTCTCCCAGGGAATGGCTTTACCCACCTCGTCCAAGGTGTTCTGTGGGCTCTCAGGGGCTGCAGGCTCAGCCCCACTGCAGATTCTCAGCTGTTCCAGTGTCGGGAAGGGCAATTCAAGGAAAGCAAAGATCCCTGCTCACTGTCAATGGCAGGATTGACCTGTTCACCTGTAAATAAAATGGTGGTTGGAGGTAAAACACAGATCCTTGGTGTTGCCTTTTTGGCTGGTCTCAGAATTCTGAGGCAGACAGGGTTAAGGGGATCAAAGGGTTTTCCCTTGGTGTTTAATGGGATCAAAGGGTTTTCCCTTGGTGTTTAATGGGATCAAAGGGTTTTCCCCCAGTGTTTAATGGGATCCAAGGGTTTTCCCTCGGTGTTTAATGGGATTGAAGGGTTTTTTCCTGGTGTTTAATGGGATCGAAGGGTTTTCCCTGTGTGTTTGGGTGCACAGCTCTTTGGGGTGGAACACGCCGAGATGCTCACCCCAGGTAACGCCCATACAATTTTTATCGCCCTCACAAATCAGCGAATGTGTCTGGAATCCCCCAATGAGTGCATCAATGAATGCAGCGATGTCCCCCTGTTGTAAAGAATCCCCCCAGCTGGGCCAGAGCCCAGGTTACACAATGTGCTCCAGAGAGAAGGTTCCAGAAAAGGCTGAACCCTCGAGTTTGGGACAGCCCGGGGCTCAGCAGCCCCTGCTGAGGGGGTTTGGTCTTTGTGCCCAGCAGGACCCCAAAATTAAGTTGGAATATAAGAGTATAAGAATTACAAGCATGTAGATAAAGGGTACAGAATACACAAAGGGTACATAAAATGTMAAAAAAGGTCTATAAAATATCTAAAAGGGTAYATGTAAAAAAGRAAAGGGAAAGATCATCAGKCATCGTTGGCTCCCATCCTTTGGGTCCTGGTGCTCTGATATAACTTTCTTCCTCCTCCTCCTCCACTGGGATTTCCATGTTGAGGAAGATGTTCTCCCCAGATCTCTGATCCACCCCTGTGAACTGTGGGAAAGAGCGGACACGCGATTCAAACACGTCACAACTCATAAAGAAAAACTTCTCAGAAAATATGCAGAACTTTCCAGACAGGGAAAAAAMCCCATAAAATCCAGCTGACACAGCCCTGGGAATCTGTGGCTGTTGTCATTACTTGCCTGGTAAGGAGTCAGGACCACGCAGGGATCTGTCACTGCCAGGAGGCTCTTGAACATCTGCGGCAACTGCAGCAGCATCCGAATGAGGAGGGAAAGATTAATCATGCTCTGGACATTCCTGGCTAATGCATCTTCCCCTGGCAGCCTGCAGTCGGTGACAGGGATGTCCTGAACTCTGATTTGCAGTGGGCTCAGCAGGGACACCCAGACAGCTGGGAGGATCTGGCCTTAAATGGCTTCATTTAAAAGTTGCTCGCTGGTTAAATTGCTTTCAAATGTTGCTAACTTCTCCCTTGTTTTTAGCCTTAATCCCTTAAGCTTGGAGAGCAATGAATGAGCCTGGAAGTGGATGCAAACAGAATTTGGAGCTGGAATAAAGGTTGGTTTTATCTGAGCAATCRGCATAGCTGGCAGAGTTCTTTTGACTTTTGGGATGGGAGAATGGGGAYGCAGGTAGGGATGTGACACATGCAATAGGAGAAAAGAGAAAACAGTCACAGCCCCTACAAACCCTGCCATGGCTGGATCAGGGAGTGTCTGCCTCCCCCACAGGTCCCAAAATCTTTTTTTGTCCCAATATCAGTGAAGGAAAAGGGAGGAGAACGAATTGGGTCTGCACAGAACCGCAGAATCATTAAGGTYRGMAAAKACCTCCAAGGTCACCAAGTCCAACCTTGGACTGAGCACCACMYTGCCCACTAAACCATATCACAAAATGCCACATCCACTCGTTGTGTGAACGCTTCCATGGCTGAGAACTTTATGAGCTGTCTTCACAGAAGGGTTTACAGGTTTTTCTGGCTTTTAACATCAGCTGAAGATACTGGAGAGTCTCCTGTGCCTCATAGTAGGTGAAAAAGTGGTTGTTTTAAGGACCCTTCTGTTGATGGTCTGCTGGACACTGGCAGTGATGGTTCCATCTCCTACAGACCTATTCCAACAGAGATAATTTTTATACTTTTAGATATATTTTTATTATATTTTAATATAATTTTATTTATAATTTTTATTTATAATTTTTTATTTATAATTTTTTATTAATATTTTTACATCACAACAGTTTGGTTTCAGTAGAGGCATGCTTCCTGGAAGATCAAGGTGATCTCTGTGGTTTCACCTTAGACAAATCAGATTCTCTCAATTCTTGGCATTCCTTAAAGACTCTTCCTTTGTGAGAAAGAATGGAATTGCAAAGGATCCATCCCAACCCCACATTAGGATTAGGAATAACCAATCTGCAAGTGAGGAGCAGCAAATCCACCTGTGAACACATCAGGGGAAGTGCCAGTGATGACAATCAGATAAATTCCCAAGGGCTGAGATGATGGAAGGCAGAGTCCTTGAGCTGAGTGCAGGAATGGGYAGTGGAGACAGCACTTCTTGGTACTGCAGCATTTCACAGCTCTTTCATGTTTTTGTAACCTCACAGATTCATGGTGAAAGAGAGGTTTTATTCAATTTTGACAAGATCATCTCTCCCTCTGCAAGACAGGCCATTGAAGGAGTCAAGGTTGTATAACTGTGTTTGTCTGAAGGCTGTGGAAGAAGGAAATAAAATTGGGAACAAAAGAAACTGTTCTGGCTCTCTGGGAAGGCAAAGCCACAGAAAACAAAAACCAGATTCAGTCAGTCTCCTCTTGGTCCCACTGGTGTTTCCTGCTGCCTTCAGAGGTGAACAGGCATCCAGGACCRGAGAGGAATCCCATGGGATAATCAATGGAAGAACAGTGGCACACGACTCAGGGAAAAGATATTCCCAGATCTAGAAAACAATTTCCAGGTGCTTTTACTCCAAACCTTTATGCCATGATTTTTCCATCTCCTCTGATGAGCAAGAGCAGAGCTGTGGCCATTCCATGCTGGAGGAGGAAAGTTCACCCGTGAGAAGACCTGGATATGGACAGAGCATGACCACAAACCAGAGCACTCCTGGGACACATGGGAGGGACTTCAAAGTCATTGAATCTTGGTTGTGATGTGACCAAAGAGCTGTTGGCAGGTTTTGTTCCCAACTTCCAGCATTACAGATCTCCCCCTGCCTTGAACAACCTCACCCTTCCTTCAGGAGGTCTCAGGGAGCTGGAATTGGCACCTGGGAGCTTTCTCCAAAGCAGCTGGGAGCGAAGGCGAGCGGTGTCTCGGGCCATTAGCCCTGGCTCTGTGCCACCAAACCCTTCCACAGCGTGTCACCATGATGGATGATGGCACAGCTCAGCTTGTCCCCAGCCAGGGACTCGCAGAAACCTTCTCTGGGGGGTTGAGGGCAGAGAAGGAATAAATAGGGCGTGAAGAATCTGTGGGGGAAAGAGTTCACAACATATTGTGGAGCTGGGGGAAGGATAACTGGGGGTGACACCCAGAGGAAGGGCCATTCTCTGGACARTGGACATCCAGGGGGCTGCTGGAGGGGCAGGGGATGGGGGTGCAAGAGGGAAAAACTGCTGGCGGTGCTGGGATGAGATGGAACTGGGAAAGGGCTGCAGCCAGGGATGAAAGGAGGTGCCAATATCACTCAGTAAATCAGGAAATGATGGCTCTGACCCTATCCCAGCCTCAGGACAGGGATGTGGAGGCAGGAGGGTATCACAGATAAAAGCAGTTCCTGCAAGTTGGCAATGCCTTGCTAAACCAGAATCCCAAATCAATCTAGAACCCCAAATCAATCCAGAACCCCAGATCAATCCAGAATCCCAAATCAATCCAGAATCCTAAATCAATCCAGAACCCCAAATCAATCCAGAATCCCAAATCAATCCAGCTGTGTTTGCTCTGCTGAAGTCTTTGCCCCAAGGAGGGGTGGCCATGGTGCAGGAAGGTCAGGTCCACATATTTTGGGGAAGTCCTGTCCCTAACAGAGCACTGGGCTGTGTCACTCTATGCCCTAAAGGTAGAATTATTACTTTTATGATGCTTTTTGCAGTTCAAAATACCTTAAACACTGAAAGGGTTATGTGAGCCTCTTGTGGGATCAAGAGCTGTGGGGATGGTTTAGGATCATGWGGTGAAGGGAGCATGGACAGGGGAAATTCTGGTTTTCTGAAATCTCTCAAGTGAACAGCCTTGGATTGTTCATTTATAAAGGCAGTGGGACTGATCTGACAATTACAGATTGCAGAGAGTTTGGAGAACCCGGACCTGAAGATGATTTTGGCAAACACAAAACCACAAAAGTTTGAAAGTTCCTGATGCTGCATTGACTTGCTTAAATCTGGCTGGGAAAAATCCCAAATTTCCTCAATTTCTTAGAGAGAGGATGGCAAAGCCCTTGTGGCAAGATGAGTTTGCATTATTTGTGAACTATTTTTCATTGAATCCCAGAATGGTTTCGGTTGGAAGGGACCTTAAAGATCACTCAATCCCACCCCCTGCCATGGGCAGGGACACCTCCCACCGTCCCAGATTGCTCCAAACCACATCCAACCTGGCCTTGGACACTTCCAGGGATCCAGGAACAGCCACAGCTTCTCTGGACACCCTGTGCCAGGGCCTCACCATCCTCACAGAGATGAATTTCTCCTTAATATCCCATCTAACCCTATTTTACTTCATTTTAAAACCATCCCCCCTTGTGAAGTGCCTCTGCAAGGACACCACCTGCCCTTGTAAAAARTCTCTCTTCCTCTACAAGGGGGAGCAGGGCAGCATCAGCCCYGTTACGCCCCCGTTTCAGGGATCCTGATTGTTATTAATGATAATAACAGCACTTACAGGCCCTAATCAGAGCCAGTGCTGGGATGGCTCCTGCCTCAAACACCACACGAGCAGCACAGACACCTCCCACAGCTCCCTGTTCTTTTGTGACACCCCAGGAAGGTGTCATTAAAGCAASAAAGCTGCTTCTTGGTATTTCCCCAGCTCTCGCTCTCCCAATATTTTTTTTCCTTACCAAAACCATATTTGAAATTCACCCTGAATTTTCTGTATTTCCTCTGGACGCCAAAATGCTGCTCCTCCTTTGAAGTATTGCTAATGTTACCCYGAAAGCAGAAATTTTGGTTTTGTTGACTTTTATAAATTACCACTCAAATACCTCAGCACCTGTTTGATTTGTGTAATCCTATTAATTTCATTCAGGTTTAAGCCCTGTCAGTTATAAAACCGAGGCCTGTGATGTGCTGTGCATTTGAAAGCACACCAAACACTTGTGCCCAATTTAAGAGCATGATAAAAAAAAAAAATCAGAACACTTTGCTGTGCTGGAAACCCTTGAAAACTGCAAAAACCACTCAGTTAAGGAAATAGGAGATGGAGAAATTACATGGGTGTTATAATTCTGAATATATGTGGGGAGACATYGTTCAGAGGTAAAGAAAGTGTAAAATAGTAAAATGGTAAAATTATAAAACTATAAAATTGTAAAATTGTAAAATTGAAAAATTTTAAAATTGCAAATTTTCTAGTGGCAAGAAGAAGGAAAACACTCTGTTTTGTGCTGGGAGTGCACTGAACACCAAATGCCTTGCACTAAGCTGAATTCTGATCCTGACACCGAAAAGACCCAAAAAATTATGGGTCTAAAATTGTTTTTGCAGCACCCAAAAAATTGTATTTGCCCAGCTGGTGCCAAGCAAGTGTCACCCCATCACCTGAGCTGTGCTTTCAGCTCTCTCCCACCCAGTCTGTCTAGCTCTGCTGCCTTGGAGGACTCCAAGGCCACAAATTCTGCTGCAAGCTGATGTCCCCAAGAGATCCTGAAGGTATTTCAGGCAATCAGTCATTAGGAGCCTGTTTTCTTCCACTTGTGCCACAGCTGAGTCCGGGCTCCTTCGGGAAACCCTCTTGCTTGATTGCTCAGCTCTTAGGTGACCTTGCAAATGTTGTGGCTCTACCTAAAAAGTGTAAAATCATTCTGCAGGCAAACTTCATAGGCAATTTATTAGCAAATGCTGAATATGTGCTGATCCAAATTGCTTCATCCCCTTTTCCTCTCTGGGAATAAACAGATTTTTCTGTTTACCAAGGTAAAGCAGACTTGAGGCTGAAGTGGGAAGCCAAACAYGCTCTCTTCAATATTGCTGCTGTCATCTTTGTTGTCCCCACGAGGATTCTCTGAGCCATCACCCATCCCTGGCAATTTTCCTGGGCTGTGAGCACTGAGCTAGGACAGATCCCCTGGTGCAAGTGCAGGCAGTGTTTCCAATATACAAAGCACTGCAGTGGGAAGAAGAGCCCGGATACAACTGCTCCTTCCCCAGGCAGAGAGTGAACCTGGTGGACAGATAAAGGGAGAACCTGGCAAAGTTCGGAGCAGAACTTTTTATTACAAAATGTAATGTTCCATAGCCCTCTGGGCCCCATATTATTCTGGGKTTTGTTCTGCTTCCAAAAGGTTTTGGTCATCCCCATCACGTTCTCAGCACTGAGTATTGTGAATTCTATTTGCCTTCTTCCTCTTGTCGTTTGTCATTGTAAAGGCAGAGGAAGAGGAAGAGAGATGCAGGCATAATTCTGGATTTAGTTTCTTAAACCTCTTCTAACACCGTGAATTATCTGCCCAACATCCAGATGCTGCTGCAGAACCACGGCTTTCTGCATCACATGTTTCCCACATCACCTTTTGTTTCCTATGTCATTTTAACCAGCCCTGTGTGGGGCTGCTGGCATTTTCATCCCTCTTGAATCCAGCTGCTGGATCAGCCTGGCTGATGAATTAAGGTGGGAAGGTTTCCTCTGAGCCCAAAACAGGATAAAAACACAGTGAATACACAAGATGTGCAACTGTTGCCTCAGGATTTCAGTTTCTCTATTTCCACGTCTCTGTACCCCTGTGATTCTTCAGTGTTTAACTCCACACTCCACAGACAGTGCTGAGCTCCTGCTCTCCCATTTTCACACAAAACAATTCCTCTGCAGCCCCAAACTCAAGGACACCTCCCTGGGCCAGGCCCCAAGAGATGGAAACAACAGAGAATTGGGGGGAGCCAACCTGGAGTGAATGACTGCATTGGCTGAGCTGCAATTGAAGGATTCAGCCCCAAAATGGACAAAAGTGAGAAAGGGTGAAAAACCCGTGAGCCATTGTCCATTGTGGGTGTGGGACTGCCCTGAATGGCCCTGAAGGCCCTGCAATAAACAGAACTGCTTTTATTATCTGAATTTTTTTCCAGCCTCTGTTTTAGGTAAGCCCCGTTCAGGCATCAAAACAAGGAGCAAGAATTTAATTTTACTCTCTTGCTGACAGTCACCTGGTGTGGCTCAGGTACAGCTGGGAACCAGAACCAGGTGATCTGTCCTACCTGGAAACAGCCCAGCCCAGCCAAGAGGGATATTTTTATGTCTCTCCCCCATGTAGAGGCCAAGGGAGAGAGAAGGCATCAGTTCACAGGACAAGGAGGAGAAGAAAAGCTGCATTCCCCAGCATGCTGTGGACTTGAAAGCTTTAGCACAAAAAAAAGAGCAAGCCCTGGAGCACTACCCTAGCATGAATTATTCCCACTTCTCCATTCTTCTCTCTTTTCCGAATTTTCCCCGCTTTGATCTCGACTTGCTGCTTCTGAGAATCGCATAATTTCACCCTTGGGCAAGCAGAACAGCTGCAAACCTTCCCTTCCCTTCCCTTCCTTGAGACACAACCCACGGGCAGTTTGCTCATTTGGGCTATATCTGCCTTCTCCCACCAGGTCACCTCGGTTTGGCTCTTTCCAGGGTGAACCAAGGACATTTTTTGGCCTCAGAGGATTGGCCATGACTTTTCTCCAGTGACAATTTCACGTGGAATCTTTATGATGCTGGTGGTTGGCAAGTTTAGAGTCCACAGCCAAGATTTGGTGTCTGAGGATGGCTCAGCTCCTTTCCCAAATCCCCAAAATTATCTGCCGGTGTCTTATGGCAAAATAATCCATCAAGGTGATTTGTGCTTGAAATAAATTGGGTTTGAGAGGTTCTTCCATGCATTGCTGAGCTCATGGCAGCAAGGAGAGGAGAAGAGCTGAGGTATAAACGTCCTACAAGGCTCAAAGTGCAGATGACACACAGAAATTCCCATTGAATATTCCTGGAGTGGTCTCTGGGAAGCATTAGTTCAGGTGGATAAAGGCAGAAACAGGAATTCTTTCCCAGGATCATGATATGATTGGAAAAGGAAATATTGTTTCATTCACACTTATTGGGTTCACAGTTTTAGAAAGAGTTTTGGTGTTTTTCATCTCTTCATGTCACAAAGAAATGGAAAAATGAGAGATTTTTCTCAGCACAGGGAAGTCACCACCAGGACCAGGGAGCAGTGATGGCTGAGCTGAGCTCAGTTTTCACTGCTTGAAGGGTTAATATGGGTTTAAGACAAACCACAGACCCCAAAACCCTTCTCAGCAGGCCTTTGGGTAGATCCAAATCTTCCTGTCTTCAGTCTCCTGCTGGCAGCATCTTCCCAGATTAGAACTCTCTGTGTGATTGCAGACAGTGCTTTCCTTCCCCTTTGATGCCACTATTCCTGGTTACACTYTGTCCTTCCTCCTCTGAGATGAAGATGCAGAGGGATTCCCACTCCATCACAAGGAAATATCTGCTGTTCCTAAAGAAGCCAAAATCTAACCCTGAGAAAAGTCTCAGGGAAGAGTTCATCCTCCAAAAACCGCTGCTGGTGCCATACAGGCTTGAACTGTGTGACTGAGCAGATTACTCTGGAGGTTTAACTGAGAATTTGACTGAGAATTTGCCATTCTATCTGTGAATTATGTCACATTCCTGATCAAATCTGTCCTAGTCAGCTTTCCAGCATTTCTCTGAACAGGATTTTTAGGGTCCAAATTGCTTTGAAAAACAATGGTGATTTATTTGGCATTCGATGTGTTAATTATGATTTTTGTTTCTGCCTCCCAACTGGACAGACTGGTTGTTTTGGTTTTTTGTTTTTTTTTTTTGTTGTTTTCCCTCTTTTCTCTTTGCAGGTTGTGAATAGTCAGACACTGGCCAGGTGCCTGGAGCTGTGCACACTTTTCTGTTGCAGTTATTTATCCTGAAAATATTTAAAGGAGATATTTGCAACAGTACCARCACTCACCTAAATGCAGAAATCTTACTCTCAAACAAGTTGACTAATTTAAAAAAGGGAGAGGGAGTTGAAAGGCAATGTTTTAAATGTCAGAAAGCCCATTCATTGTAACAGTGACTAAAATAATATGAGTTTCAAGTCCAGGTCTGTCATAAACTGGTCATGTAAAATGTCTTAGGACAAGCCCATACTTCAAAAAYAAATATTTTATTTTCTCTGTCACTTTTTGTCTAGATTTAAATTACTGAAAGGAGTTGCTGGTAGAGGACAGAGTGCAGAATGTCCAGCAGAGCTGGAGTGCAGACCTCAAATTCTACCCTCTGATGACTTCTAATGTTACAGAACACATCCATAAAAACCCTTCTTCATGGAACTCAAGATCTGCAGTGGTTCTATTGATAATATCAGAATATTTGCTTCCTTCCAGGTGTCCCTCCCCGTGGCAGGGGGCTGGAACTGGATGATCTTTAAGGTGCTTTCCAACCAAAACTGATGCCTCAGGATTTCAGCTCCTTTATGTCCATGTCCCTGTACCCCTGTGATTCTCCAGTGTTTAACTCCAGACTCCACAGACAGTGCTCAGCTCCTGCTCTCCCATTTTCACACAAAACAATTCCTCTGCAGYCCCAAACTCAAGGACACCTCCCTGGGCCAGGCCCCAAGAGATGGAAACAACAGAGAATTGGGGGGAGCCAAGTTGGAGTGAATGACTGCACTGGCTGAGCTGCAATTGGAGGATTCAGCCCCGATGTGCAAATGGACAAAAGTGAGAAAGGGTGAAAAACCCGTGAGCCATTGTCCATTGTGGGTGTGGGACTGCCCTGTATGGCCCTGAAGGCCCTCAATGAACAGAACTGCTTTGGATTATCTGAATTTTGTCTGGCCTCTGGTTTAGGTAAGCCCAGTTCAGGCATCAAAACCATTCAGTGACTCTTTGGCCATTTTTGCTGGGTGATGACATCYTTTACTCTTCACAGCCCCAGCTAATCTGAAATCCTCTGCCAAGGAGCATCCACAGCTGCTTTGAGCCTCTGGAATCCATCAGATGGGCCCATCTCAGCACATCCCCAACCCCAGCACTGCTGGGGCCACTCCTCAGCTGCATCAAAGCAAACAGATTGGGTTGAAGATAACCAGATGTGAGCAGATAAAGGGGCTCAGTGGTATTAGGACCATGTGTGTCTTATCTCTGWGAGCCTTCAAGATCTCCTCCAGCCCCCAGTTCAGGGAGCAGCCAGAGGTGAGCAGTGCTTTGGGCTGTTTGTGGTGATCTAAGCCAGGTAAACTCATCAGGTGATGGGGAAAAGTCAGTGRAGAGGAGRGGAAGGCAGAGTTKTGTCCACAGGACATGGATYRAGTCACAGRATCAYAAAATCACAGAATGGTTTGGRTTGGAAGGGATCTTAAAAATCATCTCATTGCACCCCCTGCCCTATCACACCTCCCAYTATCCCAGRCTGCTCCAAACCTCATCCAACCTGGCCTTGGACACTTCCAGGGATCCAGGRRCAGCCACAGCTTCTCTGGGCATCCTGTGCCAGGGCCTCCCCACCCTCACAGGGRAGAATTTCTACTTAATATCTAAACCAAACATCCCYTTGATCATTTTAAAGATTCSTCCTTGTCCTGTYACTCCATGCTCTTATAAAATTTCCCTCTTCAAGTACTGGAAGGTTTTATGGTTTTCTCTGGAGCTTCACCYTCTCCAGGCTGAAAAATCCCCCCTCTCCCMGAGGGAAGATTTCCTTCCTTGAAACTCTTGTTTTTTTAAGGACCAGACAACAACAAATTAACACTCCTGTGTGTTCAGGAATTCTCTAGAACCATCACACATGGTTTYCTGCAGCTTTTACAGGTCTCTTTTCAGCCCTCTCGTAAGGGAAGATTCAACAGGAAACTTTCAGCTGCCTGATGAAAACACCCACCAGGCTTTAAGATGCTTACAGGACGTGCCTAGAAGTTCATCTAGACATTTTCTCAGTMAGATGCAGCACTTTGGGTGTCCCTAATACACTCTTTTTTCCTTTATCATCCTCTTTTGCAGCTGAACATAGCAATTCAAAAAAAACAACCTCCTTCCCGCCCCTTTCATTCCCTCTCTGAAAGGCCAACTGATTTTTTTTTCTTTGAAATTTTATTTTTAAGAGTAATCTAAGCTTTATAGGGCCTCTGCTGCTTCAGATATTGCATTGACAACTCCCAGCTGGATTTATGTCCAAGGATATTCAGTGCCTCCCCACAGAATTATCCTTCTGCTAATTGAAATTCTGTCCTAAGGAAGGAAAATTAAAGATTTCCGAAAGGGGGCAAGAA
>NW_026623709.1:471210-476488 GCF_030028575.1 Malurus melanocephalus
CTGCTGCCCAAGTCAGAGCACCACGAACCCTCTGGCCTTTCAGCTCTGAACTCACAAGAGTATTTAAGTTTAAACAAACATGGCAAATTTGCTGCTGTATTCACTGGGATTTGACAAGGGTACAACTCCCTCCTGTCTTTGAGAGAGTTTGTGATCATTTATATCATAAAATACACGAAAGGTGACAAAAATGACAGAGAAGGCACAGAAATCTCTGAGCCACGGAGAAATGTTGCCCTGTAATTTCTCATGGAGTGATGTCCAGCTCTTCCAGGTGCTGCTTCTTGACCTGTCACCCCAAATTCCTGAATTCAGGAGGTTGTAAACACTCTGGTGGAAGGAGAAAAGGGGATATTGATATGGTGTAAAGTGCCCAAACCCAGTTTTATCTTATTTATGCAGACTGACCGGGTAGTTTGGTAGAAGAGATGATATATCAGCATCTTCTAGTCCTAGCTTTGTGCCTGACACTAGAAATACCTTCCTTTCTGGATTTTACCTTCCCTTTGCTGAACTGGTGCTGATTTAGGAGAGAATAACTCTGATATAAAAGCAGAAACAGGAATTCTTTCCAAGGATCATGATGTATCTATAAAAGGAAATATTGCTTCTTTAACACTTATTGGCCTCACAGTTTTAGAAAGAGTTTGGGGGTTTTAATTTCTTCTTGTCACTGAGAAAGGGAAAAATGGGAGATTTTTTCTCTGCATGTGGTGTCTGCCAGCTTCAGCTTCCAAGAGATTCACAACCTGGTTTGTCAATCATGGGAGGGAATCTTTGAGAAGCATGGATCACCTCTGAACTCCAAGGTGCCCAAAACATCCCATGAACACAGCAAAGTTGGAATTACTTTGTTTTATCTAACTTGAAATGCTGAAACGTTCCAGACCAGCTTTCTGCTTGTAAATACCTCCACAAAAATACCTGCAAAAATATAAAGGGCTGTCCCCAASCCCCTCCTTATCCCCTAAACCATAAAAAAAAAAATGTAATTAAGCATCAATACCTTGTTTGGCCCAACTTGAAAAGAYCCAGGAATGTTTTCATTGAGAAGGTTTAATTTGGGTTAGATGTTTGCCAGGGAATGGGGTGTGGATAAAAAGGATCAAGGAGCAGAGTGAGTSCTGCTCTCACTCTCTGGGGTGAGGGGAAAGGTTTTGGGTGTGAGTGGTCAGCTCTGGGCTGCTCTGTGGGACACCCACTGCTTTTATGTCTCTGTTAAGCAGGGAAGGAAGGAGAAAGGAGATGAAAGGAAGGAGATTGGATGGGTGGGGAAAGTGAGGAGCACCATCCTGTGAAGATGGAAGAAGGGCAGGAAAAAGGATGAATTTACAGCCTGACACCCTCCCCAGATGTCTCCTTGCRTTCATCCTCTTGCAGACAAACAGACCCCCTTTGAATTACGGGGCTGTAATTCTGTTTGGGGATGGAGGATGGGAAGAGGGGGGGAGGCAGTGAGAGCTGTTTGGTGCTTTATGACCTCCCCAGAAGCCCTTGGTGGAATTCCAGCCCCATAACTCACAGCTGCCTCTTCTGGATCCAATTCACCGCAGCTCTCTGATGTGGGAGCTGAGCTGGAGTTCAGAGCTGTGCCCTCCCCTGCTGGGGAGTTAATCAGATTGCCTCTGATAATGCAAAGCAGGGCAGCTTCATGAGCTACTTTCCCTAAATTCTGGGAATTTCRGCATTCTGGCTGGGCTGGGGGACTGGGAAGGCACAGAGCAAAACTGTAATGGAATTGGATCAGTGTCTGCACTTCTTTCTTTCATTCTCATCCACCACAAAGAAAGAGCACAGGACCAGAGCCGTGGCATACCCACTGAGGTGACCCTGATGAGCCCTGAACATTTTCCATGTGGCTCTTCCCAAGGACTGTGAGCCTCCTGCAGGTTTGTCCTGAGCTGCAGGTGAGTGAGACCCAGCTCACGGCCACCAGACACAGAATCACAGAATCAGAGATTCACAGAATAACAGAATCACAGAATCAGAGATTCACAGAATAACAGAATCACAGAATCAGAGATTCACAGAATCACAGAATCACAGAATCAGAGATTCACAGTGTAACAGAATCACAGAAACACAGAATCACTGGGTTGGAAGAGACCTTCGAGATTCCCAGTCCAACCCATGCCCTGACATCTCAACTAACCATGGCACCAAGTGCCACATCCAATCTTTATTTAAACACATCCAGGGTTGGTGACTCCACCAGCTCCCCGAGCAGCCCATTCCAATGCTTTATCACTGTTTCAGGAAATTTTTTTTTTCTCATATCCAACCCATATTTCCCTTGGTGCAGCTTGAGGCTGTGCCCTCTTGTTCTGCCAGCTGAAGCCTGGAAAAGAGACCAACCCCACCTGACCATAACCACCTTTCACCTCTGAGTCTCCTTTTCTTCAGGCAAAACAACCCCAGTTCCCTCAGTCCTAACCCAGGATGTGAGATCAGCCTCAATCCCACACCTGCAGACCTGCCCCATAACATTCCATGGAAAAACAGGTCCTGGTGCTCCCTCAGGGTCTGTATTTTGGCACCCCAGTGCTCCTCCAGCAAAGGTTCATCCAGCTCCACAGGAACAACTTAAACCAGCCCAGTGGTGTCTGAGACAAAGCTGGGATGTCCTGGGATGTAGCACTTGTTCCAGGGGGTAAATTTCCCTCTGTCATCATCTCTCTGCCCCCAAAATCTATGTTTCAAAATTTAAATCCAGCTTCAGTGCATTTCTTAGGGGTAATTCTCGTCCCCGGGTAAACACCCACACTCTCATGGTCACAACAGACTGAACCTTCAAAGCAGCTCCTGTTCTAATATTTTATTACAAACACCTCCTGACCCAGCAGAACCTTTTCCCAATATTTTTTTGATCTAACTCTGTATATCCAGCCCTGTGAAGCCACTGTGTCTAAGAGCTTACAGGGCAGAGACAGCCAGACTGGATGCATTTTTATCCATGAAAGTAAAAAAAAAAATCCATGACAACTCATCCCAAACCGTGCCTGGCCATTCTCTGGGAGAAAATTATCAAAATTTGTGCTGGGGAGCTGCTAACAGCTAAACACAGCAGACAATTCAGCCCAGAGCCTCCACCTTGGCCTTCTTTTATTTACTAGCACAGATGTAGCCAGCAAAAACACGATGCCTGCTGGTGTTATCTGCTTGTCATGTTCCTGCCCACAACATGTTTGTGTGTCATGAGTTGTGACTAAACACTGACCTGCCTGCCTGTGTTGTAGGAACGAGGGCTGCATCCCATATGGCAAACTGAAGSAAAGCTGGCCTGTGGAGAAGTCTTGGCATCGTGTTTGGTTTGGGGAGTTATGGGGTCAGTGAGTATATTTCCCATTAGGCTTTATATGAGAAGGCAGGAAATTCAGAGGGGTAAATAATAATAATAAAAATAAAGCAGTTGTTCTTCTCTTGATATATTTTTTTTTTCCTTGAAAATCTTAGCTGAAGGCAAAAGACAAAATTGATTCCTGCTTTCCACCCAAATGCTTGCTGGGCTGTGGGAACATGCAGCACATGGCAGAAAAGTTCAGGGCTCTGCTGCGTGTGTAACAAGGGACTTTTCCTAAAACAATTAGAGCAGAAAAGGTCAAAGAAGAGCTGTGCTGGGATTCATCCCACCTGGTCTTGGAATCCTCTGCAGCTGGGTGAGCTCCTCCCTGGGGCCAGCCACAGGAAACAGCATTTCCCCATGTCAGTCACCGATCTGTYTGAGCCAGCAATGAGGTGAGTTGGGTCCTGGAAGGGCTCAGTTTTCACAGAGAGACAGGACAACCCCCACAGCAGAAAACACCCACAGCCACTCTGAAAACTCCTCATCAGAGGAGGTGRTATTGCAGAGATCCTTCTMTGAGCACCYTGGSATAGTGGAATGTGTCCCTGCTCAAGGCARGGGGTTGGAACTRGATCTTCCTTAAAGCTCCTTCYAAMCCAAATAATTCTGGKATTGTAGGAATAAAACCTCATTTTAGGGTCCAGGATGATTTTCTTGCCACTCAATGAGCTTGAACACCTTGATACAGGAGCTGGCAGGTCCTTGCAGGGCAAAGTTATGGTCCCTATCACTGTCACCACCCTGGTGAGGGGCTCCTGGGGCTGAACTCAGGGGAGGGATCCCTTGRACGAGGGATGTCCACATGAGACATCTGAACCTGGAATTATTCTCTGTTAAATCTCACAAAATCCTGAGGATGGGGACTGGTGAGGGGAACATCTTAATACAATCCAGGCTTCCCAGCAAAACCTGGGAAGTGTCAGAAAGCAGGAAAGGGGAAATAATAAAAGCAAAACAAATCCTCCCCGGGGTACTGGAAATGGTCCTTCTCAGCTGACATCTGGGGTTTGCTTTGGGAAGCTGAGCTGCAGAAGCGTTCCCAGCTTTTTCCTGGGAGATGGAGATCATCTCTGAGCTTTGCAATTCCTTTTCCCCTGCCAGGTTTCCACAGGACACTGGGGGGATGTTATTTTACACTGGGAATGTCCCAGACCTGAAGCAAATGGTCACCATTTCCTCCATGGAGGGGCTGGAAGATGGGAAGGATTGGGGTGCAGGAARTGGCCATAAAAGAGAAATGGCCATTTCTCCTGGACCATAAAAAGTAGGAAAGCTTTGAAAATGTCTCTTTTCTGTAGTTTGTGGGAGGGAGAATCCAGCACAAACAGAGAACCACCAGTGACTTCAGGGGAAGAATGTGGCACTTGGGGACATGGGTTAGTGGTGGTAGTGGTGGCTTAATGATTGGATTTGGTGATTTTAGGGGTTTTTCCCAACCTTAATGATGGGAAGGTGGCTCCTGCCTGCTTTGTAAATACTTTGTTGGCTTTGACTATCATTTGCATCTCATTAAGGAGCCAGACAGGGGGTGTTTCAGAGGCTGGAACGGGGAGAAGCAGCCGTTTCCTCCTTCTTTGTCCCACACATGTGACCACAACCAAGGTCTCAGGCTCTCCAGGGTGATGCCCTGTCCTGCTGCAGACAGTTCCATGTCAGAGGTTTTCTTCCTCACTCCTGCTCTTGCAGCTTTCATTAAACCCACAGGGAAATCCTCTGCTGAGCAGCAGCAAGCCCACAYGTGTAATCCCCACAAAAACAAACATTTTACAGCTGGCAACAGGGAGTTACCACGAGCCTGGAGTCTGTTTGTTTGGCTGGGCTCAGTAATTGCAGCTCCATTTCATATTTGGATGGGTGTTTTTGTGGGAATAGTCGGTGTTTTGGCACAGAAGAAAAGAGGGCACTGTGGTCCAGGATGTATCAACAGGGCCACAG
>NW_026623709.1:477708-501287 GCF_030028575.1 Malurus melanocephalus
GAAGGAAGGAAGGAAGGAAGGAAGGAAGGAAGGAAGGAAGGAAGGAAGGAAGGAAGGAAGGAAGGAAGGAAGGAAGGAAGGAAGGAAGGAAGGAACTTTTGGACTTGATGAACTTTAAAGTCTTTTCCAGCATTTCCTTCACTTGAATTCCCTCCCTCTGGCTCCATTTGGCACAGGAAGCAGCAATCACAGCCTGGGGCATTTTTATTTCTTTATTTTTTTTAATAAACTTTATTCTATATTACAAATAGGTTCTTTTTTTTTTCTTTTTTGTTCTGGACTGCAAAATAGGAATGCCTTATATTTACATACACAGGTATACAATTAATTATAACAAAGGTACAGAAGCTTTGCCTTTACCAAGTAACAACGGGATTCCAATTTAAATAGTATAGATTTTATTTATTTCTTTTTTTTTAACTAGGATCAATTCAAAAGAAAATCAAACCAACAACAACAACAACCTAAGAAAAAGGATCCCAACCTCCTTTCTACTGCTGTCTTGACATCTCTTCGAGGCTGTTAGTAACACTGTGGTGAAAGGAAATGTCTTTTTAAGGTGGAAGCTTTAGCAAAACAGAGAATGAGACTTCTGGGCTCACGTGTATGTCCAAGACACGGGGTCAGACACAAGGAAGGGCCTCTCTTGTGACCTTAAATAATCCAGTTGCCTCTCAATTCCTGGGGGAGAACACTGGGAGCATTTAGCTAGCACCTAATCTTTCTGCTTCCTTACCCCAGCCTCGGCTGGAAAGTGGAATTTCTCCAGGGAATGGAGAAAGAGCAGCATAGAAATTTTAAAGAACACCAAGTTTCTCTTAAGGTACTCCAGAAAGGACTTCAAGCTTGGACATGGGCCTTGGTTTCTCCACCTGGCTCTGAAAGCAAACAGCAGCCTCTCCACTGGGGAATGCCAGACCACACCAGTGAGAGGAGGGAATGCTGAAAAGAGCCTGAATGTCCTGGTTTTCCCTCTRTTTTCCACACCCAGGTTTGCTTTACTGAGCTTCCCTGCACTGCTGCAAGCATCTTTGAGGTGATCTGTTTCCAAGCAGAAAGAATTTCTTGAGGTAAACTCTCCATTTTTTAGAACAGATTAAAAAAAAAACAAAAAAACCAAAACAAACCAAAAAAACAACAAACCAAAACCAACCAAACCATGAACAAACAACGACGACAACAGAAATCACACACGTGACAGGTTGGTTAGACTAAGCAGCTTTATAATTCAGTGGGGTTTTTGGTGGGTTTATTTTTCCAAGAGTAAATCCTGTTTGGTTTTTTTGACTAGTTTTTTTGACATCTTTCTACGATTTTTTTTTTTTTTGCTGTAAGCCTGTGTCCCTTTGGGTGCTTCTCCAAATGTAGAGAACTGAACCATCCCAAACAAAACACGGTTGACAAGCTCCATTTTCAAAGCATTCTCCACAAAATAGTTATTCCCAATAAGACAACACAATTTTTTTTGGAGTAAGGGGCATTGCACAGAGTTGAGGGAAAACTGCAGGATTCCATGGACCAAACACTGCTCTGAAACGGGAGCTACACCAGGTGCAAAGCAGGAAAATTCAGGCTGGGAATGGGCAGGAGGCTGAGCTTTACACCATGACATTGAGGTTCACATGTGTCACCAGTTTTCTGCTCCACAGCCCACAGAGTTTGGATGGCAAGAGGACATCCCAAAACCTTCCCGTGCCCTGGAGAACAACTCTGACTGCTCATCAAATGCCCAGAGCAAATTGTCCTGGAATTATTAAGGCTGTGTGGCCATCCAGAGAAGCTGKGGCTGCCCCTGGATCCCTGGGAGTGYCCAAGGCCAGGYTGGAYRGGGCTTGGAGCACCCTGGGACAGTGGAAGGTGTCCMTGACCATGGCAGGRGTGGCACTGAATGATYTTTAAGGTCCCTTCCAACCCCARCCATTCTGGGATTCTGATTTCACACCARTATTTCTTTACCCAGTGAGGCACCTGCCGATATAAAAACATTATTTACTGTGATCCTATAAATGATCCTGACTTCCCAGTTAGGGGAAAGAGACCCATTCCTGGAGTCCCTTGATAATCCCAGGGTGGGGAAGTTATCAGAATTTCAGAGGTTTAAACAATACTGGTTTGAGAGTTGGATTTTTGTATCAAATTCCTCATTCAAGGGCTGGGAACAAGCACACAGRGTTCCTGAGTGCAATTTTTGGTGAGCTACCCAAACCCAACACAAATCTGGCCAAACCACAATCACATTTCCATGCAGTGCTATCTGTCTGGCTTCCACATTTAAGTGCTGAAGCAGGGAGAAGAAAGGGACAAAAGCCACCTTGTTGGGACTGGTGGGGCTCCAGTAAAATCCTTATCTGCTCCCATCACATTGGCCACCACTGAAAGCAAAGGATTCCAATGGAGGTGCAAAGCTCTTACACACCAGAGCCTACCTCAGGAATTAGGGAAGGAGAATCAGAATTYTTCCTGTCTCTCATTCTTTCTACAGCACCAAGAAATGTGTCCACAGTGTCAGTTGAAGCTGCTTTGGGAGTAATTCAAACAGGCTGCTGGGAAGGGGGAAGCAGGCTTGTTTGCCTGAAGCTTTGGTGATGTGAGAGRATAGTCCTGGTCATCCCCAGCAACCCAGACATTTCTTATTATTGTGTGAAGTGATTCTTGGACTTATGGACATTCATTCCTGGAAGGGTCCAAGGGGCTTGGAGCAGCCTGGGACAGGCATTTCTGCCCATGGCAGGGATGTTGGAATGAGATGATCTTTAAGATCCCTTCCAACCCAAACCCAAATCAATTCTGTGATTCCATGATTCTGAGTGTCCTTTGTACAGACACAAATGTCCCACTTAGTAGAGATCTGGGACTAAGTCCTTCCAGGTTTCAAATTTTCCTTTGGAAGAGCCTTCCACAAAGCAGTGACTCTCCCCAAAGCACTTCAATAAAGCCTTGGGGAAGGACAGATCTACATTTCATGTTTTGTCTCAGTTCTAAATTTTCCTCTTAGTATTGGCTGTTATATGTTTGGATTTTTACCTCCCAGATATCTCAGACTCCAGGAAATTCAAAGGGGACTCAACAGTKGGACTGAGCAGCGGACTCTTCAAATTTGATCTCTCAGTTTTCAACAGCAAAATTAGAAATAGAAATAGTGACATTTATCTGATTTGCTTGGTCTTTTTCCCTTCATGGCAAACAGCTCGTGTAGGTGAACGCACAAGRTCTGGAAATTCTGGTCATTTCTCTTCAATCCAAGCAACTACCAAACAAAAYTCTGTTGGTAAATCTGCTTCATGCCCCAGCAATTTTTATGATCTTCTGTGTCAAAGAGGCAAGATTAGATGACTACAGTGGTAAAACTACAGGGGAGAGGGTTGGCACAGTCCTCTTATCTAATGGAGAAAGGCTGGTGTGTGCTGGGTTGGACCAAACCTTTGGATATGTTCAGGACAGAAKGGAGAGTGGGAAAGAAGGACTGGGCCATATTTTAACATTTGGACTCTGTGATSTCAGAGGTCTTTTCCAACCTAAATTATTCTCTGATTCTACGCTGGAAGGGGAAGGTGACCTCAGGTGGCTGAATTTCTCCTCCATTGCTCTCCTGTGCTGTCTCTGATGGACAAACCATTTCCAACACCTCATTACAGACACACAACCTTCTCCACCCCGCTGTTCACTGGAAGGCTCAGTTCTTACAAGCACATGATGTGATGGATCAGGTCTCAAATCACCATCACTGACAGGTGAGTCCAACTCACAGGGAGGACTCGAGGTGTTTATAGAGGGGCCATTCACCCTTTGTTCCTCTAACCCAGCTGCAAAGCCCCAAAGCAAACCCTGCAGTGAAGAAATAACCTTGACTCYCTCTGTAGAAMCTCAGAGAATCCTCATGAGYTCCCTTTCCCTGTTTYTGATGGTGCTGCAAGTGKCAGCATGAATTATTTGATTGCAGTRTTTGAGAAACGCCCATAAGGATCAGCCAATCATCTGGCATATTTTGGGTATTAGGAGCCTGTCCAYGGACTCCAAGGAATTTTGGCTCCAGTTCTCTCCATGTGGCTTGAAAAGCAGTGTGGGACACTACCTATTTCTCAGGAATTTTTGGTCAAGTGTGGAAAGGGAGGTGGGGGAAAAGAAATCAAAGGAAAAGAAAGCATCCGTGTTGTAGTAGGGCTCATTCTTCTGCTTGTGTCTTTGTTTTTTTAGTTGTATTTTACATGCACTTAAAAAATAGTTAGCTCAACAGGTGAGGCTGGGAAGAAAGATGCCAAGACTTCTCATAGACTGGGGGATTCTGGGACAGTGGTTGGAAATGGGAAGGGCACTGAAGGGGACAGGGGAGGAAGCCCACGCATTTACATCACGACTCTGGCACATTTTCCAAGCAAAAAGGCAAAACCAGCTCAAACATCAGGNAAAAAAAAAAAGACAAAAAACAAAGAGGAGATGAAAGAGAAGCAAAACACAGATTTTCTTTCAAATCCTGGGCATGGGGGAAAGAAGAGGGTGGAGAGAAAGCAGAAATGCCTAAATGGGAAGTTGGAAAGGGTTAAGACACCAAACTCCTGGCGCTCCCCGTTTCCCCTAAGTGTTTCATTCTCAGTGTCTCTGAGGTGTTCAAGTTTTTCTTGAAAAATATATATATATAATATACAGATGAAAAACTCCGTACCAGCAAGAAGAAATAAAATAACAACCATGGAAAACAACCATAACAAACCAAAAACACAGCCCTGAAAAACATCGAAAAGAAACAGGGTGAGTCTCAGATTTCCCCTGTGGTGTTCCTCTGACTCCAGTAACAGTGCAGGATCACACCAGTTCATTTTTTTTTCTTTTTTTTTGTTAAACAGCTTCTTCTTCCTCTCATGTGCGCATGTCCAGGCAGGATCGCCCATCACTCATAACCACTTCCCTCCAAGCCAGCTCTTTGTCCTTAGACTCCTACCATCCAGCTGTGAGTACAAGGCATGACAATAGGGTCCATATTTATCTTTTGTGGCACTTTGTTTGTCAAAACCTTTGGTTTCTTCCTTTTTTTTTTTTTTTTTTTTTTTTTTCTCCTTTTTTTTTTTTTTTTTTTTTATTTACGTACTTATAAAAAATATCGTGTTTGTGTTGTTTGCTGTCGTTTTTCTCAACCACTGGCTCTGGTGGGACTCCCCACTTTCACAGCCGTAATCAGTGGATCCGGAACATGCGCCGACGTTACTAAAATGGATCAAACGAAACCGTGGCGGAACCAACCAAACCCAAATCATCCCCAATGCGCAGGCCTCTTTAAAACTGCTGAGACGTCCATAAGGTGCACCACGAGTCCATCAGCTCAGCAATCCAACAGAAAAGCAAGCAGAACCAAAACGAAGGGAAGGAACGCACACGCGCACACAGACACACACGCACACRCACAAAATAATCGGAATCGGAATCAAGAGAGAAATGTCTGGGGGTTTAAAACCAAGACGTGTCCCTAGGTTTGCTGTCTCAACRTGGATCTGGTGATTTTCTCCCCACAGACACGCCCGGTTTCGGGCTGCTGTTYTTTTGAGTGGTTTTGGACTCGCCTAGGTGTGTATCTGCTTGGCTGAAGGAAACTYTCCTTCAAGGACTGACTGACTCCTGCTTGCACCACATCCCCCCTCGCACCCCCTCGGGATCTGTCACTCCCCACAGGTTCTGGTTTGATGGCAAGAGACAGGAACAAACCCAAACCAACCGGCTCCGTAATCAATTTACACACCCTGCCTTCAGCCCTTCCTCCCTCCCGGTGCAAAGCAGATCCAGGCTGTGGCTCCGACGATGGGGTGAGGTGGATGTGATTCTCCAGCCCCTCCTCCATCTGCCAGGGAGCTCTGCTGACCCATCTTTGCCTCCATGAGGCACAGGGAAGGTTCTCCACACCCCAAATGGTCTCTAAGCATGGTGTTCTCCAGGCTGGAACCATGTGAATGGAACAGCTGAAGGCAGAGGAGATCAGGAGCTCACTCCCTTTGGTTGGCCATGAAAAAAGTTGAAATGTTGTTCTGGAGAAGCTGAGCAGAGGATGGGACAGGGACAGGGTGATTCTCCACAACARTCCCATAGTGACAGCGATCTCTGAGGGGATAAGAAGTGCAAAGAGAARTAAAATCTTTCCCAGGCAACAACTGTGCCTTCAGCAAGGCCTGTTGGTTCCAGAAGTGGAGAAGGRGAAAGGCCAGGAGTTGGCACCAAAAGGCAGACGGGCTCACAGCAGTTTGGAGACCTCCAGAAGACAGGCAGTTCATCTGGAGAGGTCTAGGTAGAAGAATTTTTTGCAGTGTTTCATTTGGATTTCCTCCAAGATTTCCTTCCAAAATGTGGTGACATTTCCTCTTAGGAGCGGCTGGGAAGGAAGGCTTTTCCATCAGCCCCACGCATCACCTCGCTTCACAGCAAGCCCTTCAGAATCCCTCTGATATTCCACTGTGGGAAAACAACAGCTGTGTTCCAGTTGAGGAAACGAAATGGAAAGGACAAAGAACTTTGAAAAACAAAAAAAGTCCCTCTTGGTTCTTCTTTCGAGGCTGAGMTCCTTGCCTGGAACAAAACAAAGCCTTTGGCCGAGGTGGGAACGAAGGGGATGCTGTGCTGTCCATCGCCAGGAGGAACAGAACCACCACCAGCACCACCAGCACCACTGACAGGACGCCACCGAGCAGAGAGAGCGTTTGGCTGCAGTGCTACGACCAACAGGACACGACGGGAACGACGGAGGGGGACACGCGGCTCTGGGAAAAATGAGAAGAACCATACGAAACACGTGGGCAGGGCAGCATCGGTCTCCTCGTCCCCTCTGGAGCCTTTTCCTGCCCAGGCAGGATGAGCCTTGGGGTTCCTCTCCCAATGGGTGGCTATCAAGAGGCAGAGTTGAGGTGGCTCTGCAGAAGAGGAGCTGAATGGGCTCTGCCCTCCTGGAGCCCTTCAGGCTGCCTTCCCTTTCCCCTCGGGGACACTTGAGTAACACTGAGTTCATTTCCATGTCCACTCCAGGGCTCACAGCCCTTGGAGGGCAGTTAAAGCAGCATGACAGAAGTTACCTCCCGATTTCACCTCTGCAGAGTGAGGATGTGATGTCGGGGGGAGGGTTGGTGGGGGTTTTTTGTGTGTTTTCAATAGTTTTTCTCTAGGGCGAAAGGCAGAGAGGGGAAGCTGTGAAAAGCAGAGCTCCACCCGAATGTCTTTGTGGCCCCAGAGTCAAGGTTCCTCTGCAGTCTTTTCTTTTCACCCCTGGGGCTCTGTCGCTTTGTCCATAGATTTGGAAAGAGAAGGAAAAGAGAGAGASAGGAAGAGAGAGWGARAGAAAGAAAGARAGAGAGAGGGGAGCGCTGTTCGGGTGGCTCTGCTTACAGCCCATCAAAACTTGCACTTGGTAAAGATGATGATCTTGAGTGAGGCACGACTTGGTTTATCCCTCCCAGGGTGTCCCTGGCAGGACAGTTCTCAGCTGTCTATGCTCATGAGGGTTATGACTTGTTCAAGTTTGTAGGCAAGTTTCTGTTTCCCAGCCTGGTCGTCTTGATCGAGGGCTCCGAGAATCTGGAAAAGGAGAGAGGAAGAAGTGATAGAGATCTTTTTTTCCCCTAAAATGTCAGAGTCCAGAATTTTATAGCAGCAGAGGAGGGTTAACTTTCTCTAAGGAAGGTGTTAGGCTTAGCTTAGATCATGCAAAGCAGGTCAGTCAGCCAGGAGGGAACCAGGGAACAGTTTGGGCTTGAACTGACTCAATGCAAACCTCTGGAYTGCAACCAATCAAATAGATTCTTATCTCGGAGAGCTGTTATTTATGAGCTTTATCCATCACCTGGCCATGCCACTTGAGGTGCCCTAAGGGGTTTCACATGGCCTTCAATGCACAGAACTGTGCTGGACACCTGAAAGTCTGTGTTGGATTGGTTTTGGGTGTTTTAGAGTATCTGGACTGACATTGGGTGCAGTCCTTAAACAAACAGCTTTTGGCACATTGGATGCAGAGCTCATGTAGGGCTGACCATCTGACCATCAGCAAACCAGCCTCCCATTACCAATAATGGGAGACCCAAAACTAGCAGGGATCTAGACAGAGGGGTAATGAGGAGACCCAAAATCCCAGCCCCCTTCCAGACCCTAATTCATCCCTGAAACCCTTCACCCTGCAGACAGGTATCAGTGACACACCTTTGGGTCCTGGGAGTGGCTGGGCTGTCCCAGGGCCCCCCAGAAGTGCCCCCAGGCTCTCACCTCCTCGCTGTACTTGCCCACGTAGGAGTAGATCTCGGAGAGCGCGCTCATGGTGTTGAACTCGTTCATGTGCATGCGGGACTGCTCGGCCAGGTAAGCGTTCATGTCCTGGTCACTGATTGCTGGCATCTTGCCGATGTCTGAGTAGTACCTGAGGGGCACAAACACGGGTGTTTCTTGAGTGGGGAGGGCAGGAGCTCAAGAGATGGAATCCACAAACAAAAAGGAGAAAAAAAAAAACACACTTGGTGTTGGGCTCTTGTGGTGCATCAGTGAAATAAATACCTGCTCACACTCTTASAGCAAGAGAGGTGGAAATGCCTGAAGCACTAATCCTGAACACCAGACTGTTTTATTCACCCCAGTCTGAGATTGGAGCCTCAAAAGGAATCCTGCAAACTTTCCCCATGCCATCAGAGAAGTAGGAGCTGGCTTGAAGCTGGATTCCTTTGTCAGGCCTTCAAGGGCTTTCAGCCCTGCCTCTGTTCCCACAGAGATCCTGCTGCCCACTGAAGCTCAGGATTTCACTCCCATGCAAAGAAAAACCCCAAATATTTGTATTCTTGCTTGCACCATTCTCACCAGTACACCTGTCCCCACTGTTAACATCACCCACTTTCCCCACTCAGTCCTTGAGTTTGTTTGTCCCTTGTTGGGACTCAAAGCTTGTCCCAACATTTCTGCTCAGCATCTCTTTTTTTCCCCTATATTTTAAGCTGGCCTTAAGTTTGTGGCAACAGCCTTCAACTCCAGTCTGACTGGGACAAATCTGCTTTTCCTAGGAGTCAACACCATTCCCCTGGAGCTCAGGAAGACTGGGGGTTTATCCAAAGGATTTGGATTCCCCAGAACCATTGCCCAGCAGGCTTCATCTGCAGAGTGATGTCTCTTTAAGGAAGTTGCTATTTTTGATGTCCTTCGTTCCCCCGGGTAAGGCAGGTCTTGGAGGACAAGGTTTGCAGAAGGTAATCAGTCACTGTCATTCGCAGCTGTGCTCTGCTGTCAACTGGTTAATTAGACACCATCATTTACATTTTTAATTTCTGCAATTTGACATTTTGTGCAGGAGGGAAAAAAAAAAAAAAAAGAAGAAGAAGAAGAAGAAAAAAATAAAAAGCCCGTAGCTGCAGCAATCCACAATTTTATAATTAGGAGGCAGAGGGGATGGAGAGCCAAAAGAGCTGACAGGTGTCCTGTAAACAACGTGGAGACACCTGCTGAGATGGAGGCTGCTTGCCACTGCGGAGAAATTGGACACTGAAGTGCTGTGGATGAGGATCCTGGAGGTGGATGAGTGGGAAAATGCTCCCCGTGACAGAGCAGCTGCTGGAGTCTCCTGTGGAGGACAGAACAGGGCAGGAGCACAGGGGGAACCCTCCCACACCAGGAGGCTCCAGCTGTGCTCATTCTGGATTTATGCCCTGTGCTTCCACCCTGATTTCCTGCTGATATCCTGGGTTTGGGGGTGGGATGYTGATGTAATCCTTGGGAGAGGGAGGCACAGCAGGCAGAGGTCCTTCTTGCCTGACTTTTTCCAGAGCTAAACTCTGTGTCATCGTAAAAACTCAAGCAAACCTCATTAATTTYACTGCAGCTTCAGCAGGCACAAAGAAACATCACTCTCCCCGGAGTCCTGGCATTTTGTCTTCTGGGCTTAGGACCAGCCAAAAATCCAAAGTCTAACTCAGTCCCATGGTTTAAATATTTCTCATTCCCAGTGAAGAATGAGAATGAAGAATATTTCTCATTYCCAGTGAAGAGTGGTGTRGGTTTGTTTTTCTTTGCACTCTGCCTAATCCTCTATCTACAAGTGGACCTGGACAGTTGCCTGTGAGTAAAGAAATCCCATCTGGAAATTCCGTGAGGACCTGTCTCCCAGGAGAAGATACTGAGCAGGATGAAAAAAAAATATTTCTTAGACTTTTGCCACTCCCAGGAAAACTTAAAACAGGTCTAGGCATCACCTGCTGGAGAAAATCAGATCTGTGCTAGATGARCAAGAGAAAATGTCAGGAAATGGGGGCATCCATGGCATTGCTGAGAAAACAAGGAATGTTATGGTCAAAAAAATAGGAATCTTAGAGTCAAAAAGCGAAATGTGACTTGGCATCAGAAAAAAACCTAAATCCATCTGCAGCCAGGACAGTTCACAGATTTGTGAGGAAAACAGGTCACARTGCAGTGAAATGCATTGATTTATGGTGCCTGAGAAGAGCCCACGGGGAAGATCCCAGCTTTTCATGAATATTGGATCTGCAYCCTCCTGATGGGTGAAATGAGAAGGGGATTCATCACTGCAAAAATAAACTGGGGTCGGTGGAGGAAATCAGAGGTGCCAGTCTGGCTCTGACAAGCAGTTAAAATGCTCCTTTTCCTGCCTGGTTGAGCTGTCACCAGGTGGTGGTAGGACAGTGGGTGTAGGGACAGGGTGCTCCCAAAAAGTGGGGCAGACACACATTTACCCACTCCTTTTCCGAGTTTTGTCCTGTTTCCTGTCCACCTGGTAGCAACAGACCCTTGAGTCTGTGACTCACGAGGGTTTGAAAGCTCCCCATCCCTTTGCAGCCCTGCAGAGAACATTTCCCAGCAGCACAAAACTCCCATGACTCATCCAAGCAAGGAAAAGCAGCACAAAATGCTCCCTGAAACCGAGGATGGGATGCTGATCTGAGTTTCAGGAGTTGGAGTTTCAGGGCTCAGAAGCTTCTCTGGACATGACAGACCCTCAGGATGTGATCTCAGTGTCCACAAAAGTGTCCTGAGCATCACACACTTGAGCACTCAGTAAACCAAGGTATTGTAGGAAGTGTGTCTTGTGGCAAAAATAAAAGAAAAAAAATGGGGAAAAAAACATGTACCAGTAGCCCAATCTAGTCGAGGGAGAAGACATAATATCCTTCCCTCCAAATTCTGCCATGGCCCAGTGACTTATTTATGCAGAAGAGTTTCTAATGAAGCCATCACTGTGCTCTCTAAAGAAATGATGAATGTGTGTATTAAAGCATCCTAGCAGGGAGATGACAACATCCCTGCTGAGTCTTTATTTACCTTCCATTGCAGCCYGGATCCTCAGAGGTACTTAGGGCCTGTCTGCCATTTGCATACCCCTAATGCAGAAAACACTGAGAAGCTGTCACCAGACCCCAGAGGCCCTCACATTTCCACTGCTGGAATTTCCATCACCCCTGCAGCTGACAGCTCTCAGCTGGGCTGGGAGGCAGTGCCAGGGATGGCGAGGTGCTCTGTCACCTGTGGAGGGCCACCAGTCTAACCTGAGACAGGGACAGGTCTTTGAGTCACAATTCCACAGCCAGAAGGAGGCTGGGAGCACAAGACTGAACCAGATTCCCTCTGAATGAGACAGAAAAGTAGCGAAGCAAAGCAACAAATTCAAAGGGTCAAGAGTGGAGTCCTGAGCAGATTTGCTGCTACTTCTGTACTCCAGTTTTGCTTATCTGCCTTATCTGCCTGGGGAAGTGGATCCTTCCCCAGCTGTTTCCAGAAGATCCTTAGATGAATATCAAAAAATCCAGCCTTATGTGTCTGAGTTTCTCCTGAATCACAGGAGCAGCCTCCCTTCTTACCTCAAGGCACTTAATCCTCTGGTGTGATGGGAAATTTGTTCATTTGGTTTCATAAGCAATTATAATGATGAGAAATTGGGGTAAGCCCATCATTGCAATACTTCAGCTCAGAAGGAGGATGTGAGGATAACTGGGCCATGGGACCTGTCCTTACAGGTATCATGAGCACAGCAATTCACCCCAGCCTGCCTTGAGCTGGAGAGAGAGCCCAGGAGAGTGAGCCACTGATGGATGGAGAAGGATTTGGGATGCACCAGGACATCGTGCTCCCTCTTATCCTCAAAAAAATAATTATTCTTGTTCTTTCCACAACCTCATCTTTCCCTGGGTTGCCTTTGCTTTGTTTTGYTTCATTTTATTTTGCTTTGCTTTGTTTTGTTTTGTTTCATTTTGTTTTGTTTTGTTTCCCCAAGGAAAGCAACACAACGGTGACCCGGGAACACATCACAGTGACCCGGGAATACATTTTCCCCTCTGTTTATCCAGGGATAAATGTTCTTCCCCTCGGTAYCGAGGGGGAAAGGCTCCTTAGTGGAGCTGTTTCACAAGACTGACTGCGCCTGCTGCCACTCAGTAACTCATTAACTCATCAAAAGAGAAGAGAAAAACCACGTTTTCAGTGCTTCCTCCCCAGCCTGAAATTTCCCAGCACAGCCCATGGTTTAGGCAGCTTAGCATGGAGCTAATTGCCTTCCAAAAGATCTTTTTGTCGTGGCTGTTGTTTGTCGCTGGGATGGGACCGCACTCATTAATAATCATTTTAGCATATGAAAAGCTTGTAACGAATCCATGCGCTGCAGACGGCAGACGCAATTACAGCAATAACATAATTAGGGTTATGCAATAGCCGGCTGTATCCACACCGCTGGAGGAGGGAGAGGTGCGTGGAAGGGARATGGGGGACTCTTCCAGCAGGGAAGGGCTGATGGAAAGCTTGGGAAYGGCCAGCTCTTCTGTGGGATGTGGTGAAGCAGCACAAGGATGTGCTGTCAGCTCTTGCACTGACACAGAATGGCAGTTTGGGTTTCCTGGGAAGCATCTGAGCTGATGCTGAGGCACTGGAATAGATTGCCCAGGGAAATTGGGGATGCCCTTGGGTCCCTGGAAGTATCCAAGGCCAGGCTGGATGGTCATTGAAGCACTTGGAGGATAGTGGGAGGCATCCTTGATGATGACAGAACAAGAGGACACTGTCTTAAGCTGCACCAAGGGAAGTTTAGGTTAGATGTTGGAAAAAAATTCTTCGCTGAAAGAGGGATTGCATGCTGGAATTGTCTGCCCAGGGACTGGTGGAATCACCATCCCTGGATGTGTTTAAAACCAGACTGGACGTGGCACTCAGTGCCATGGTTTAGGTGATGAGGAGCTGTTTGCTCACAGGCTGGAGTTGATGATCTTGAAGGTCTCTTTCAGCCCAGTTCATTCTGTGATTCTSTCCAYGGCAGGGGGTGGATTGGGATGATCTTTAAGGTCCCTTCCAACCCAAATTGTCTGAGGGAGAGATTCTGTCTGTGTGTGCAAGCCCTAGGAAGGGCAATGCTTTCATTTTACACAGCTTTTCCTGCTGCTTCTCCTCTCAGAATAAAAAGGAGGATGGATGGATAGAGCTGCCTCAATGGCTGAAGAGTGAATGGGTGCACAGATAATTTCTCTGGGGRAGGAGATCCCCCAGCATCACCTCGGTGCAGAGATTTGTGGGGCTTTACCCTCCACTTAGGGTTTTCATCTTTTCTGCTGAAAGTTGCACTGTGTAGGAGCACCTTGTTACTGTGATGAGAAAATATCAGGGGTTTTTTGGGGGTATGAAAAGTGAAGAAAGACAAGAGAGCAGCCTTCAGATACACCAAAAGCTGCACCAGAGAGGCAGGGAATGAGCTGTAACCCCTGCCCAGTGGATGCCTGAGCTTTAATTACAGCCAGGGAGATTTGGGCTGCCCAGCAGGGAAAACACTGATGGGAAGGACAGGGAAACACAGGAATGGATTGCCTGAGGACAGCAGAGGCTCTGTTGTTGRAGGCCTTTAAGAAAGGGGCAGACAAGCATCTGTCAGGAAGGCTTTAGACAGAGCTGATCCTGCCCCGAGGCAGGAGGTGATCGGGCTGACCTCCCGAGGCCCTTCCAGCACTGTTTTTTATTATCTCCACTGACAGCACCCCCTGCCCTGACCCCTGGTGTGCTGCTTCTTGAGCCTTCTCTCTGGCAGAAAGAGGGGAGGCACAAAAAACTCGTTTTTTAAAGCACAGCCAGGATTTGCACCTGTCATGTGCTGCTGCTCTTTTATAAAACTCTCAGAATTTCTACTTAAAACCTCAATAACTCCCGATGTTAGGATACATGCAGCTTTTTTATTGTATCAAACTGGTCCAGTTTGTCTTTCTTTGTMAAATTAGCTGCAGAGTGGCCAATACACAGCACAAACACTGCACAGGTGGAGATTTCCTAGTGGCTGGAGAACTCTGAAAGCCCAAGCTGGCACACTGGGTAGGTGAAATCCCAAATGGGTACAGRCTGTTTTTGTTTCAAAACCTTCCTAAAAGGCTCAAAATCTCTACATCTGAAGGCTAATAGGATGCAAATCATAGTTGCTTAATAAATCAGAATGGTTTGGGTTGGAAGGGACCTCAAARCTCACCCAGTGCCACTCCCTGGCATGGGCAGGGACACTTCCCACTGTCCCAGGGTGCTCCAAGCCCCATCCAGCTTGGACTTGGACATTTTCAGAGATCCAGGGGCAGCCACAGATTCTCTGGGTATCCTTTGCCAGGGCCCTCATACTCTCTSAGTAAAGAATATCTTCCCAACATCTCACCTAAATCTTTCCTTTTTAGTTTAAATTTTCCCCCCCTTACCCTATAATTTTCTGTGCATGTAAGGMAAAAAAAAAGTAGATGAGATCATGGGCCAAGGATTTGGGTAGCAGCAGCCMTGTCAGGCAGTGTTTGCACCCAGACTGACACAATAAAACACAGATGTTATAACTCTGAATCCCACATATCAGACCACTTTAARCCTCTTTTGATCGTGAACCTGGCAAGCCTAATTTAAATGGTCTTCATTGGATGATTCTTCAGTTAAGAAGACCTGTGAAGTCTCCATTGACTTTAAGATTTTCTTACAGGGGCTATTTTCAATGCACAATAAGCAGCCAAAAGGAGAATGAGTCCCTGCAGGGATGAGAAAAAAATAAAACCCACCAGACCCTCTCCTTGCAGCCCTGCAGGTATTTCGGGCACCAGTGTGAAATGGAAAATCTCTTTGGCTTCATCTTTTTGTGCTCTGCCCCTTTTCAGTCTCCCACATCCCTGCCTCGGTGCCAGGCTTCGGTAGGGACACATCATATTGATTGTGATGCAGGCAATTAAATGGTGTTAATGAAGTTCAAACAAGTGTTATCATAAGCTTGGCAGCATGGAGAGAAATGAAAGGTCAGCCACAGCCCTTTGTCATCTTTTCAGTGTGGTGTTGAATGCTAATGAGACAGTCCCAATTAGAACAGGCTCCCCTTTGTATTGCTTGGGGATTGTATCAAATGCTCCCAAGTTCTCCAGATTTCCAGGCTCAAAGGGGACATTTGAAGTAAACTTGAAAAGATGCAGATCTGAAGCTGCTCTAATGTAAATTCAGCAGAGTCTATATGGAGTTTTACTAACTGAAGTCGGATGAGATTCTGCTCCACCATTCCCATTCTTTCCCCCTTCTTTTTTTTTTTTTAATAGACTCATAATGATAATTGAAAAGCCTCCACTTTGTTTTAGAACTGCAGCCTGACTCTCCGTGGCTTTAACAAAAGCCAGATAGCCTGTCCCAATTTCCTGGGTTAATTCTCCTGCCTCATCAGGCCTCACGTTCTGCAGCAGGGAATCCAAGATGTGGCTGCACCAGGGCACTTTTTAACCACGTGTTTCCAGCTCTGGGTGTAACATTTGAAAAGTGAACCTGATTTTCCCCAAAAGACAGAATTTCTCAGCTGGATWGTTCCAGCAGGCAGAGTCCACCTCTGCTTCCAAAAATGTCATGAAAGGACTACAACAAAATCACAGAATAATTTGGGYTGGAAGGGACATTTAAAGGTCATCCAGTCCAGCCCCCTTGCAATGAGCAGGGAACATCTTCGACTAAATTTAAGTGATGCACAATAATTTTTTGTTGCTGCTGTCAGCAAATCCATTATCTTGAATAATTGTAGAAATGGGCAGTAAAACAACCAGCCTCTCAAAATGTCAAGKAAGATCTCCATTTCTTATATAGTTTTTCCATTAAGTCGACAGGAAATTGCAAAAATTGGTAAATTGGTAAGTTTTAAAATATTTTCATTAGTCATTGTCATGCATCCTAATACTGAAGGCAGAACTTGACTCATCACAAACAAACAAGCAACTGAAAACATGAGAAAATCCTACCCTAAACCATGAGCCAAACAAACAAATGAAACCAGAGAATATTCCTGACAGTCCTGCTGCTGAAACCTTTTGGAATCAAATTTCCACTCAACCAATCTGTGGAGGTGGACCATTGGTCAGGCCAGAAGATGTAACCATTTCCTTCCCAAACCACATTCCCATGTGGAAAACAAMTTTCTGAAAGATCAGAGGGAAGTCCTTTCATCCCTGACTGCTTCTCATGCCAAGGACGTTCCCTGCCCTSGGTTTTTTGAGTCCTAAAGGCTACACACACCCAGAAACCAAAGATTTCAAAGGGATGGCTTGGGGTACSTCAGCTCAGCTGCATTTCCAGACCTCTCAAAAGCCAGGCCTGTTTTAATCCAGAGTGCCTCAAGCTGGGTACAATCCACCGCTGTCTAATTACCCTCTCAGAGCTTCTTCTTCGTCAAAGCAGTTTGTTTGATTTCRGGTTCTTCTGATTTACTCAACCACTTCTTAAAATCCCTGACTTTTTATCTCGTGATTCACTCTTTGAAGGAGTCTAGTGGTCCTGGAGGATGCCATCTCCAGCTGATGCTGACTACAGAAATTGCTCCAACCAGCACTGGAAGCCTTTGGATTCAGAATAACTCCCTCAAAGCACAATTGCAGAAYGGAGAAGAGGAATTCATTAGCTCGGGGTAGAACTCAAATTATATTTTATTCATCCCTGATAGCTTTTTTTTCTTTCATCTCCCACAGCATCCAGGTGCCACTGCCTTGAGTCAGTGGAACTGACACACAAAAATAGAAGCAGGGAAAAAGCTCTAAACCGTATTCCAAAACCTGCAGCTTCCCCTTGGGCTTCAGTTCAAGTTGTCAGACATCAGTGCAGATAACAACCCAGCACATGCTGGGGACAGGAATCCAGGGTGTTTACAAGCAGCAGGAGGTGTTATGTACCTCGTTTGCAAACCCAGTTGTTTGGGAAAACTTCCAAGGAAATGCAGCACCTATTGCTGAAGATCACTGGGCACCAGGATTTAGCTCCAAAAAATTGTAAAGTGAAATCAATACTGGAAAAACAAAATGGAAATTGCAGCCTTTTGTTTATCCAGAGATTTACAAAAACAAAAAACAAACAAAAAAAAAAAGGTGTTGTATAAGGAAATATCCCATTCTCCACTTGAGAACCTCAATTTGTCACTCAAATGCAGCATCTCCCAAGGACAAAATCAACCAGGCTGAGATGTAAAACAAATTATTTGTCCACGGAAACCACCCACCCACACAGAGTGTTGCTAAAGCATCACCGGAGAATGACACCTTTGGGTCACTGTTGGCATAAACTTGATTTCTAAACGAATCTCAAACACTTCCTTCCCATTATCCAGGTCAATCCRGCAATCAGCCTCGATACATACTAAGAAACTTGGACACGGTACCAAAAGTAGGTCATAATTAAGCAAGGTAGSTCGTAAGAGCCTTGCAGGTTGCCTAGAAACGACATTTGCTGAAGTGTTTAACCACATCTAAAAATAATTGTCCAGGCAAATCACAGACCAACGGGAGAATTGCTGGAAAAAAATGCTGCCTTGTGCCGAGCAGGGGACGGAGCTCTTTGATCAGCCACGCTCCCTTCACGAAACGAACGAAAATCATCCTCAGCAAAGGCAATTCGGGGATTTWCAGCGCAGTGTGAGGTGTCTGCAGCAGCAGAGGACTTGTACAACCTGCAGGACATGGAATCAGTTTTGGGTCATGCCTGGGAAGCCATCCAGAGAAATCACTGCTGAAAGTTGGATGCAGCACCTGGGAATGGTCTGTAGGATGAACCTGCCTTTGTATTTACAGAGCAGCGACTGCTCCCCATCTCCCAAACCTGTCAATAACACCAGGCAAGTGCAGTATGTCCAAAAACAAAGYACAGCTCCTGCTGGATGAAGTGCAGGGTGTGCTGTTTGCTTGTTCTGGAGGAAACTCTATGGAAAGTCCCAGCCTGCTGCAGGAAGAGTTATTTTGGTTGTATTCCCTGTGGAAACTCTACAGAAACTGAAGTCCCAGCCTGCTGCAAGAAGGGTTGTTTTGGTTCTATTCCCCATGCAGCAGCTTTGCCAGGCACTGACCTGCRGTACAGCAGGTTGGAATACAGCCACAGGTCTTGGAGGTGTGGACAAAATGCTCAGAAAGACCTCTGAGCTGACAGAAAATACCTGCAGAGCTTCAGTCTGCTTCTGGCATCTCATTTAAAGGACAGAAGAGCCTCCAAGGGAAGGTATTGGGAGATAATTGTAAATCCTTTGGGATTTTTTTGCACTGTGGGGACTGTCCCAATGATGCTGAGAGCAGCAAACCACTTCTGGCCTGTGTGGAAAGACTGAGGAACCCCTGTGCTCGCCAGGGCTCAGCCACATCACCTCCCCTTCCTTCCTGCCTCTGCTGCCTCTCAACAAAAACCATGGCAAACACCTTCAGTYCATTCCATTAATTCAGTTTCCACCTCTGCTGCAAGGCACGAGGGAATGAAAGGCCGACATGGAGATTTACAGCTCAGCAAAAGCCAAAAAAGCCAAAAAAGCCCCAAGGACAATTTCCAAAAGCGACAGCGATGCTGCCTCCTACCTCCATCCCCAAAACAGGGCCTCCTTATGTCACTTTATGTCATCCCACAGCTAAAACTCACCTTTCCACCCAGTTCTTGTAGCTGGGGATGTCCTTGGCGTAGAGGAGCTTGTTGGAGGGGGAGTCTTTGCCCAGCCGGTGCTCTGAGGTGGAGCAGGAGTCCATGAAGGTTTGGGCCACCACGGACAGGCAGGCATCTGTGATGCTGTTTTTGTGGATGTCRAAGACAAACTGGGGGTTCTTGATCATGTTCACCCAGAAACGCAGGGGGAGGCTGCAGGAGGGGTGGGAGAGGGGACACAATCAGTGCACAGCTCATAGACCTTGCTGTGTGAAATCACGGTCCTGGAAAAATATACAAAATTATTTCTGTGGCACATCCTGGCCAGAAAAAACATCCTGGCTAGAAAATAAAATAATGCCTTGACTTTATAACGTTAAAAATGTTGTTAGAAAGTTTTAATTTTCCCGCAGTTTTGGTGACAGCAGCAGCAAATGGTGGGTGGAAATCACAGATCATCCTGTGGATATGGAAATTATGGGATAAACTTTGGTATGCAATAAATTCCTCCCCTACAAAGTCTATGGATGGCAGCGAGGTCACCTTTTGTCCTTACAAGGCACATCTTGTGAGCCTTAAAGTCAATACAATCTTGTTGAAGGTGCACATAAATTAATGGGAGCMTAATTCAGGTGATGACAAAGACTCTGAATTTCTCTGTGTTGAATTGCAATGAAAAGCTGGCCTTGTTGGTTGATCCATCAGATGGGGACAGGCACTGAACCCACAAAAATTGGAAGGAACTGGCACAGGCTGTCCAGAAAAGCTGTGGCTGCCTCTGSATCCCTGGGAATGTCCAAGGCCAGGCTGGATGGGATTTGGARCACCCTGTGACAGTGGGAGCTGTCCCTGCCCGKGRCAGAAGGTGGAAMTGGATGAGTTTAAGRTCCCTCCCAACCCAAACYRTTTTGTGTTTATAAAATTYGTCATTTTKGSACTTGGCTTTCAGCCCTCACAGCAATCCCATGGGAAGAGAGGCAGGTAGAGCTCCCAGGTGGAGGCTAGGAATGCTCCTGGCACTCTCTGTGTGCTTGGACACCGTGTCCTGTCACTCTCCACTGCTCCAGCCCAAGCCTACACACCATCCCAATACCCTGAGCAGGAAGAAGTTGCTACATGACAGGGAAAGCCCTGTTGCCTCAAGGAAAAATAAATAAAAAAAAAAGGAACATGGAAACAAGTACCACAGCCTTTGATATGAAAACATATCTGCCCTAACCAAGGAAATGTTATTCCAGCTGAAATCCAGAGGCCTTTTTACCCCTCTTCTCCAAAGAGCAGCTCATTTGTATGAGATGCCCCRAGGTATCTTGTGTGAGATACCTCCAGCCTTTGCCTCAAGCCTTTTTGTCAGGGCAAATGTGTTCCAGTGATCATGGCCAGGAGCTGGGATGTGTCACTGAGCACAGAGCCCAGCTCTCTCTCTGTCAGGCAGATTGTGAAGTCTACCTTCACTCTCTGCACCTCTCAGCTTAGCAAATTCTCCTGATATTCAGGATAAACTCCCCAGTTCCTCCCATTTGCTCATTGTGTTCACAACACTGTGAAAAATTCATCTGCATCTCTGATAGATTTTGGGTAACAGCTTTCCTGGCAGAGGGGGGACACAATGTTTTCCTCAACACCTCTTTGTGCTCTCCTGAGCCAGAAAAATCACAGAACAAATGCAAGGCAAGCCCCACACAGGGAATCCTGTCAGCCACATTCAGAAGAAATGGGAGATGCTGGAAATCCTAGAATTAGGGAGTGGTTTGGGTGGGAAAAGCCCTTAAAGAACATCCAGTTCCAAAACTGGTGGTGTGGGGACAYCTTCCACTAYCYCAGGGTGCTCCAAGCCCTGTCCAGCCTGGCCTTGACCATCCAGGGATGGGGCAGCCACAGCTTCACAGGGAAGAGTGAGTAAAAAAATGGCAGTGAGACCGATGGAGTTGTGGGATTTTAGGCTGGGAATGGATAATCATCCCTTGGGGGATGAGGTGGATGAGTGAACCTTGCACAGGTGCTTGTGCAGGTGTTTGGATGGCAGACCCAGCCCTGGTGAGGAGGAGCAGAGGGTGTTTTTGTTTGCCTGGGTGCAGGGAGGGAACAAAGGACTGGGAATAATGAAGCCCTGTGATGTGACTTYGAGTTAATTTGATCTGATCGAACAGATTTCTTCACACTGCCCCTTTTCCCACATACACACACTCTCTGCCTTCCCCCTCCCCCCTTAAACAAACCTCCTGCTCATTTAGGCTGAGTGGCTGCAATCAGCCTCAGATTAGTGCCGCAGATAATGTTAATAATATGCTAATGTTTCATTAGCTGAAAGCCTCTTTGGTGCATGGGGTTTCTTTTTTTTATGTCACCGGCACTGTGATGGGTCTGCCATCAGCATGGCTAGGAAAAGGAAAAAAAAAAAAAATCATGAGCTGGGAGCCCCATGGCTCTGCTCTGCTGTTCCTTTTATAGTCCCTGTGTTTGCACAGGGGAAGGGRAGGGAACCATTCCCCAGGGAGCTCTCTCCAATGGGGAGGCTCAGCAGAAAAGGCTCAGACTTTTCTCCATGGATTCCACCTTTTCCAGCTGTCCTGTTGCAGGTACGAGGAGGGGCTGCTGTCATCCCACTTTGTCGCTGATGTCACATTTTGTCACTCCAAAGGATGGTCACACCCAGCTCCAGACCCTTCAAATGCTTCCTACCACTGGAGATGCTCTCCTGGCCTCCAGCTGCCACCCAGGAGGGTACAAATGTCCTGTGGGTGCTGCACATCCTCTGAGGATGGCTGGGACACCTTAAAAATATTCCAGCTGGCATCAGATATCTCTGTGTGGGTAAACCATGGAGGTTAAGCCCCACTGGGAATTCAAACCCAGTATGGATGAAGCCAGTGGTGTTGAATCCTCTCCCATTGATCCCTAGGTATTCCCATGTGATCCTGGGCACTGCAGCAATTAAAACCTTCATTTTTCTTCATCAAATCCCTCAAAAATCCTGCCACTCATGTAATACAGGACAAACAGGGACCTATTTAGCAAAAGTGCTCCATGCTTGAAAAATTCCATTATTTTGGGATCTCCTGACTTTCCCCATCGCCTTGGGAAGACTGAGCCTTCTGTTCCAAACCCCATATCAGGATTTTCAGCTTCCCCAGCAGCCAGAGCCCAAAACACTTGTCCTTCTGCTCTCCTTCCAGCCCAGTTCCTGTTGCTGGATGCACTGGGCTGTCTCTCTCACTCACTCACTCACCAGTTGCTCTTCCAGGTGTGCCGCACGTGGGGGTCGTGGATGTTGTGCTTGTCCGCCTGCTCATCCAGGAAATCAAACATGTACTTGATGGCCAGGGGCAGGGCACTGCCACGGTGGGCAGTGCTGAAGATGGTCTCAAACAGGTCATCCACGAACTTCTGGAGGGTGCCCTGGGRGGAGGAAGGAAGGAAAGRAGGATATGAGCTCACCAGWGRGGAGAGGACATGGATTTTTRGCTCCTCACTGGAAAACAGGGCATGTCTGAGGATCAGACCTGGAATTAGGAGGTGGGATTGAAAAGTGGAAACCATCTGATTTTGGTTCAATGTCACACATTGAACCAAATTTAATTGGTTAAATTTCAGCACAGGTGACTTCAATCAGGAGCGTGCATTGCCACGAGAAACACCACACCTCGTTTTTACATAGAATCCTCTCCTCAAGGCATTAATGCATCCATGAGACCAACCCAGCTGTTTTCCAGGCTTCCTTTTACCCAGAGCCATTTTCTAAGCTGGGAAGAGAAGACAGCTGGCTGTAGAGTGCAACAAAAGGTGCTATGGACACCAACAGGACACGAGAACCTGGAGAGGCAGCTGGTTTAAATGTGTGACCAGTGCCATGAATAACATGAATTTCATTCCCAAGAAACCTCCTTGTTTTTTACTCCCCACTGGCCCAGGATGAGGCAAATCCTAGAAGGATCCATGGGTGTGTGTGCATTGCTCTGCTGTGATGTTCACTGCAGAGATCTCCTCATGCTCCTCTGGGAGGAGAATCCCAAATCCTGGGCTTGGAGAACCAGCCTGGTGAGGCTTTTAGCAGGAAGGAGAGGGGCTGGAATATCTGAGGGTGACTTGGAGAAAGGGGCAGCTGAGAAGTTTTAGGCTGRGTTTTGGTTGGAACCAGGTGGGACAGGCATTTATGCGTGAACAAACCACACAGCCWCTAAAATAACCAAAACTCAATTGAATCTCCAACAAACATCACCTGATATGACAAATTTCCTTTCCTGAAAGGTAAAACTCTTCCCTTTCTCTGAAGACCTAGGGAAGAAACATCTYCTTTCTAGGAACAAAGCCCCATGTTCCAGCAGAGTGGCTCAAATTTACCTAGAGCTAACAAACACTTAATTAGAACGCTGCCATCTCTGGCTGATTCGTTTGATTTATTCCTGGGGAAACAAACAGAGGCACCTTTTGCTGCTGTGAACTCCTGYGGGGTGAGCACAGCCCTGCAGCACATGTCTGACTCAGAAAGGGCTCYCCAGGGGAAATCCTCTTGGTCTGACATGCAAGAGCTGCCCTCAGGTTCCGTTTCTGGAGAGAATTCGTTCTCTACGTGCATTAMGAAAAACCTCTGAGGCTTTTAGGCAAGAGGCTCTCAGGTCAGGGATTCACCAGGATAAAAAGCACTGTCAGTTTAACCAAGAATTCCTGGGGATTGCATTACCAGCCACTGCTCTCTCCCTTTCCATCCCTCAAATGGTCCCAAT
>NW_026623709.1:501548-508234 GCF_030028575.1 Malurus melanocephalus
CAAAAAACCAAACAAACCAACAAAAAAAAACAACCCAAATGTTGAGTTTGTGACCCAGAACACAAAGCAAAAGCAGTTCAGTGGTGGGGTAGGGGCCATATCCCCAGACAACATAAATCAGCACCAGTCCAATGTTTGCTGGTCTGCACCAGCTGTGCCCTGAGCCCTGGGGAGCAACATTTCCTTCTCACATYGTGTGATCCATAAAAGCATCCTCATGCCAGGGAATGGGGCATGGAGCAGGGGCTAAAAACAAAGCCATTTTACCTCCAAATCTCTCTGCAGCTCAGCCAGCCTGAGTGAGGCTGCAGGGAGAGCCAGACATCAGAGGGAAAATGGTTTGAAGAGTGATTGTGAAGGTAAATCTGGAAGGGAGGACTTTAAAAAGYGATGGAAATGTGTCTGATGGGCAAAATCTGACAGCATTTGCATGAACACATATACTTACTTGTGTTTGTGCCTGTGAACARCCTGACAAAAAATTGTAAGAGTCAGAGCTCTGGATGTGTCTGGAGGCTCAGGTCAGGGTGAACCTGTTCTGCCTCCACCTGATTTAATCTGTGTTTTCTCTTTGGAGACTCTGAGTTTTCATGTCTCAGTGGGGATGAGCATCTAATTCTGCTCTCCTTGAAGCTGGCCATCCTTTCCTACACCCTGGTCCACATAATCCCTTCCAAATCATCAGCACAAGAGTCTTTATTGGCTCAGGGGAAACGTGGAGAAGGATCTGTACCACAAAACTCACGATTTTGTGGCAGAGGAGCCCATTTCAGACTGTGAAGCCTGTCACACCCTTGGAACCTGCTCTGAACACCTGCCCTGGCTCTTCATTTGCTCCATTTTGGTACAAATTACAAACCAGCACAGCTGACAACGCCCTGTGCTGACTTTCTCCACCAACCTCTAGATTGTTGCTCCTTGTTGCTTTTCCAGTGTCCCACTATTGACTCTGCTTTCAAATCTCAAGCTCATTCCCTTCATGCTTGGAGTTTTCCTCTTGCTCTGTTTTCCTTCTGCTCTCCTCTCTTTACCCACCCTTGGTATCCTTTGAGCAGTCTCTCCTTTACCGCCAGCAAAAAATTCCCCCACAACCTCAAACCAAACCTTTCTCACCATGTCCCCCGCCCCACCACGTACCTTGGTGGCCAGCAGCCTCGTCAGGTAGATCTCAGAAACCATCTTGCTGCCCCGGTCCCCCTCTTTCTGGTCCCCGTGCTCGTGGTTTTTCACCAGGTGCCACATTTTGACGCCGCTCTCCAGGTCGGGGGTGATCATGGGGGTGCGGGAGCGRAGGCTGTCGGGGCTGCCCGTGTAGCGGATCATGTTTTCTGCAGAAAATAATAATAAAAAAAATCATTCTGTTTCCTGGTGTTTCCACGTGTCTCAGGAGCTCTCAGGATTGGGATTTTCAGGAAATATGCTCGTGTCGTGCCATCAAATGCGTTTCTTGAATCGTTTTGTGTGATTGGCTCAACAAAGGCGAACGATGTCAATATTTACATTATTAAATTAAATGAGGTTCAAATGCTGATTTTGAGCTGTCCATACTCCTGACTTCTTACCATGTTCTCTGGCAAGTGGCACTGYCAGGGTCAGACACTGCCCAGGACTGGTTCAGGGGGTAGCACCAGTTCCTCATGGGACTGGTTTTTCTCATATTTTTATCCATCCTCTGCCATGCTGCTTGACATAAAAATATTGATRTCTCTAATGTGCTCTCTTATCTAGTTCCTCATCCCCAGATTTAGAAGGAACTGCCTACCTTTCCTTAGCATCAAAGCAAACAAGCAACTCCTGCCGGGCCATCCTCCTCAGTCCCTGCTCCAAAAATCTTGTTTTGACAGAAAAAAGCTGAGTAGGCCCACAAAAATTTCTTCTCCAAGAATACTTTCAGACTTCACATTTTACCTCTCTTTGCCTGTGAGTGATGACACAAGGCATTCCCCTCTCCCTGACCTTCCAGCAATGTTGCCTTTTCCAGCCATAATTATCAGAAGTGTTGCACCTTTCTGTAGCAAGATCTGAATCAGCCTCATTAATGCATTACCAATCTCTACATATTAATTATCAGATGGAATATCCTTTTTCTCTCTGGATGCTGTTTTCTTAATTGCAATTAACAATCACTTTTGACCCACCACATCTYCTCCTCCCCCTGCCTCCTTCCCCGTTCCCTCCTCCTGAAAAATCAAATGGCAGAAGAATTAAAGAAATCCAACAGAAATTAACCCCCCTCAAGTCTTCCTTTCCAAAGGTCACTGTGTCTTTCAGTAATTGCAACAACATGGCAAAGAGGATGAATATTAATAAGGCCTCATGGATCATTTATGTCCTTGGAGAAAGTAGAAGGGGGCACCTCTGGACATTGAGTAACTGCACTTTCCCTTAAGATAAAGGGAGCGAGAAGGATCGGAGATGCTTTCATAAATTAAAAATATTAATAAAATTATATGACAGCAGCACTCAGATTGCAGGGGGGGTGCAGCACTCTGGTTGTACATTCAGGGATGTCCAGCACCATCTCAGTGAGACAATTTCAGGGCAGGGGAGGGAGGTGTGGGAGGGAGTGGGTGAGGCTCAGGAGGTCCCTGCTGGGTTTTGCAGAGGGGTTTTCTCCTGGTCTCCCTTCCAGAGCTGTGTCACTCTCAGCTGTCTCATGGTCATGGTGGGRACAGCAATCCACCGCCCTGAGATCTGCTGATAAAGATCTCAAACTCTCAGGGTGACATTTGGTGATCCAAGAAGCAGGCAGCTAATTATCCTTTCATTAACCAGGGAGGAGAATTTCCCAAAAGCAACCCAACCACTTGGACCAGCCTTGAACCAGAAGTTTCAGATGTATAAATCCTTTGCTTCAGTCTCATTTCATCAGATACTCATCTGCCCATCAGTGTCCCTGCTGGTGCTGAGAGTCCTGTGCCCACTGTGACATTTGGGATCTCTTCCCAGTGCCCTCCCAGTCCATCCCAGTCCATCCCAGCACACAAACCCTTACCATATTTGCTGGCTGACGTCCGGGACACCGTGGAGTTATTAACTGCGTTGTAGGCAGTGACTTGCTTGGAGACCAAAGCGACCACAGATCCATCTGGGACCTGCAGAAAAAAAAAAAAAAAAAGGGTTTGGTCAAGAAACTCTTGAAAAGAGGCTGAGGATCATGGCCAGGGCAGCAGGAGCTGCAAATCACTGCCACTGCAGGCAGGGCAGCAGTTCAGCCTCAAAGCTTCAATTTCTTTCCTTGCTGAGTTGGTCTAGTGATGAAAAGGGACAAAATCTGCTGTTACACAGCCAGAATCATGCACTTGGACAAAGGGACAATTGGTGACAAATTCTGCTCCATTCAGGCCCTGATTCAAAGCCCAGTGACGACAATGTGAGTCACAGAGTCATTGGGGTGGGAAAAGGCCTTTAGGATCATRGAGTTCAACCATTAACTCAGCAGCACCGTGTTCACCACTAAACCACGTCCYCAAGGGCCACATCCAGAGGCCCTTTAAACACTTCCAGGGGTGGTTTTTGCATTAACCTCAGTAAATCTGACAATGGGCTCATCCCAGGGAAGCTCTTAGGCAGAACAGGAGCATGAGAATAATAAAACCATCTGAGCTACATCAAACAGGCTCGGCTGTCCTGTTAGGATAATAAAACCGATGTGAAAGTTCCTTCCTCCTGGATTGCAGGTGAGATCTGGGTGCCTGGTTCAAAAATTACTGTCTGCATTTTCCACTTTGATCCCGTCAGCCTGTCACCCTTCCATGTGRCAAATGGACTGAGGTGACTGAAGCCACAACTTTTTTTCTCTTTGTGGGTCTCAGATGTGGAAAAGCAGAAGGTTTGGAGTGGCAGGATGTCATGGGGCAATGTTTTGGGGGACCACAGGGCTTTTTCAAAGGAGCCAGACTTCCCATTTCTACAGTGAGGCAAATCACGTGGGTCTCCTATCAGAAATGTTAACAAGCCCGTGGCTCAAAAGAGCCATATCAGGAACATCTGTGATAAATAAGACATCATAAAAAGGAGATGGGTAAAAAAAGCCCCTGCTAACGACATCTAACTCATGTCTGTGTAATAATAATAATAATAATTAGCACTTGCATGGAGTTTTTCATCTTCAAAGCACTGCAGAGGCTAATTAAATAGCCCCTCAGCTATCACGGAAGGCAATTATTGGCTCTTTGTAGTTTTAGMCCCGTGCCACAGATGGGGAAACTGAGGCAAAGAGAATCTCAGTGTCTGTCCCAGCATGCTCCGTGTCAGCCTCCAGGACAACCAGGAAAATGATGTGTCCTGAGGACTTGGCCCAGCTCATCATACAGCTGGGAGCTTGTTTGCCTGAAGCAAAAAAAATACAGAAAAAAGCACAGAGAGGAAAGAAAATTATGCCTGGTTTGTTGATGAAATAAAGTAGGAAATGTCCTTGCTCTGTCTGGAAAAAAAAAAAAAAAAATCAGCCAGCAATGCTTCAGTCAGTCTGAAGCAAGAAGTTTTGTTCCCTTTTCAAAGTATTGCTTGCTGTCTCCTCAGCTCAGCTCTTAAATGAAAAGAAAATAATCTTGTTATGAAACAGAGATTGCTGAGGTGTGATGGAGGAAATGACAAAATCATCAGCATCGGATTAAACTTAATGAGGTCCTTTTTGTTGTTTTTTTTCCAAGGGAGAAGCTTTTGACCAAAACTCCATTTTTTCCATTAAATCTGCCACTTGTGTAAGATATTTTCATACATCTTTATCCTTCCCTTATGGATTTCCAGGTCATGCAGAGATGAAGGGAAGCAGAGGAGGTCACCTGGACCAGGACAGGGATTGGAAACAAGGATTTCTTGCACTGACAACTCCACTGCCCCGTGGTCTCCATGCTGCCTTTCCACCTCCTTTTTTCCAATCACTGAGCCTCCTTCTGTCCATTTTTCTCTCTTCCATCCTTCTGAACTCTGCTTGCACTAAAAGACCACGGATTCATTGGAAAAAGAGGCATGGAAGGTTTTGGATTTGTTTATCTACGTGAGAAATGTTAACTCATGTTGTCCTCATCTCCTCTTCATCTTCACTCACCTGGGATGTCCTTTGCGACAGAAAGAAGATTTTTTTTCTACTCTTGGCTTCATCTCTAGTTTGGGCAGGATAATTGGGACAAGGACAGTGGGACAGGAGGGACGGGCTCATYGTGGGGTTTCTGCCCAGTTATCGCCCACTCAATCACACTTTACCTCTGCAGCTTAGAATTTAAAAAAACACAGAATTATTAGAGTTGGAAAAGACCTTTAAGCTCATCAAGCCAAACTCTTCACAGCACTGCCAAGGCCACCACTAACCCATGTCCCCAAGTGCCACATCTGCATATTTTTTGAACGCTTCCAGGAGTGCTGATTCCACCACTCCCCTAGGCAAGAGAATTTATATTTTGCTTTTTATTTTACCAGAAAGAAGATCTAACTCCCGCCCACCCTCTCCCACAGTTACCTGGTAGTGTGCCAGCGTGTTGAGCCTCTTCCAGTCGTTCTCTATCTTGGTGGTGATGTCCTCATCCTGAAGGATCATCCTCGCCCCGCTGGCCTGCCGCCACTCTGCAAGGACAACGGGACAAATGACAAAGGGACAGAGCCCTGGCAATCCCAGAATCCACATCACCTCTACTCTCTGATTACTCTCAGTGCTTAACTTTTCATTTACTCACAGCTCTGCCCCTGCCCCAACACGGCTGCTCCCCACGCCAGCCTGCTCTTGCCTGTTTTTGCCACCCCCATGGAGCAAATGTCACCATGTCAGGGAGAGAAATCCTGGTTCTCTCTCCTCTGGCAGCACAGACAGAGCCTTCAGCAACACCTGAGATTCCTGTCCCTGCCAGGACCTAGCCCAGGGAGGGCAGTGTCAGGATGGACACAGCACCAGAACCTCTCCTGGGCTCAGTTCATGCCCATTGGTGCTCCCAAAATGCTTCTTGCATCTCAAATCCAGCAGTGGTGGAGCCCTTAGGAACAGGCTCCATAGTGATGTCTACAGATTTTTGTTTTTTATGTATTTTTCATACATTCRTGGCTCTGTAAATTACTCTTACATAGTTATATAGCTCCCAGTATTTTTCCTACCCTTCTCTTAGATTTTAGAATAACAAGCTGACCCTTTTAACCCCTTCATTCCTGAAATACTGTTTAGTCTTATTTTCAAGAAGAAAATAAGAATATTTCTTCTACAAGAACATTTTGTTTTCCAATCAGAATCAGAGAAGACAGAACAAGAAATGGGGCAAAGAAGCCCTGGACCAACTCCAACGAGGAGAAAAAATTACCTAACCAACTGCTCTTCTAACTGGCCAATGTTTGTTAGATATGATAATTTGTTTCTGCCACTTCTCCAGCCTCTATCCTGGGATGAMGGATTCCTGCAGCATTGGAGCAGCGCATCACTTCTCAGGGTAATATTTCTTGGCTAAAATCTTGAAGGATTTTTCCACAGAATCACAAAGGTCAGAAAAGATTTCTAAGATCACGGAATCTTGAGGAGGATTGCCATGAAAACATAACTATGGCCAAAAGGAGAGAAATGCTCTGTTGGGGAAAGCTGTGTCTTCATCACAGGCACAGGAAAAATTACCTAACCAACTGGTCTTCTAATTGGCCTAACAATAACATTTTTTTTTTGCTAAAATCTCAGAGGATTCCCCACAGAATCATTAAAGTTGGAAAGA
>NW_026623709.1:509915-526152 GCF_030028575.1 Malurus melanocephalus
ACTGGGAAAAAAGGAAATTCCAGGGCCCTTTGACAAGGAGGTGCTTCTTTGAGCTGCAGCAGTGCCTGGTTAGGGAGTGACTCTGTGGGGAGATGGAAGATGGGGAGATGTCATCCTGCACCTCAAATCCTACAGAAAATGTTACACCTCCCTCATGCCTTCCCTGTGATCCAGGAAAGCAAGGAGAAACTCAGCTCTGTTCTGGGGTGGAGAAAGGGTCACGGTGGCTGGGAATAAAAGTTCATCTCAGATCACGGAGCTGAAAGATGCCTGGGAAATATTTCATCCTGTGTTGAGAGAATCATGGAATCCCAGAATGATTTGGGTTGGAAAGGATCTTAAAAATCATCCAGTTCCACCCCTGCCATGGGCAGGGACACCTTCCACTATCCCAGGGTGCTCCAAACCCTGTCCAGCCTGGCCTTGGACACTTCCAGGGATCCAGGAACAGCCACAGCTTCTCTGGGCATTCTGTGCCAGGGACTCTCCACCCTCAAAGTTAAGAATTTCTTCTTAAAATAAAATCTAAAACTCCTTTCTTTTAGTTTTAACCCATTTTTCTTTGCCCTGGCACTCCAGGCCCTTGCCCAGAGTGCCCCCCCAGCTCTCTTGGAGCCCCTTCAAGCACTGTAAGGAGCTCTAAAGTCTCTCTGGAGTCTTCTCCAGGCTGGGCACCCCCAGCTCTCCCAGACTATTTTCAGGAGAGAAAACTGCCTTTCTCTATGCACACTAAAGTCAGACCAAATATTTCCAGTTTAAATGAACCCCACATCCCAATGCTGCAAGGCTGTGGGGTGGTGAAATCTCACCTGACACGGCCCACGATGAACCTGAGACAGCATCACTGAGAAATGCAAGGCAGCCAAGCCAGCAGCTCCCACCACCTTGATGCCTTAGGATTTTTAGTTTCTGCATTTTCATGCGTCTGTATTCTTGTATTTCTCTAGTACAGAACGGTAAAAACTACCATTCTCTCATCTTTAGACAAAACAATTCCTCTCTGAGCCTGAAATCCAAGGACACTTTGCTGCCTCAGAGCCCCAAAATATGGAAACAACAGAGAATTGGAGGGAGTAAGTTTGGGGTGGTTGACATTATCACCTGTAAAGATCATTGGAGAATTAAAGCCCAATATGTTAAAAAGGCAGAACTTATAAAAGGTGAAGATCTCATGACTCAGTGACCATTTTGGGTGTAGCCTCAAGAGGAGGCTTTGTCTGCCCCAATGTACCAGTAGGCCTGTTAGGCCTGGATTAAAGTTGTCAATTCTCATTCTCTTAAATTTGTCTGGCCTATATTTCAGATTAGCCTGATTAATACGATATCAACCTCAGCAACACCTTCCAAAAACCATCTCAAACCCAGGGAAGAGCAAACACCTCAGCACGAAGCCACATTCCTGTTTTGTGATCCTCACACCTGAATGTTTTCCCAGACATGGGGTGTTCCATGTGTGGAGAGAAAGTTAAAAAAAAAATGATAATAACAAAAATCACCACTGTGGAAAGAAGTCTTTACWCAGAGGGCTGCAATTTGGGGGTTTGGATGAAAATGTCACCTCAGGGTGTCCAAAATAAGGGCTTTCAGCTGACAGCCCCCTCCAGGAGTTGCCTGGGCAACTGCCAAACATTGTGACATTTGCGACACACACCAGTCCCTGTGCCTGCAGCTACCCTGCATTTAACAGCTCCAAACAACTCATTAGCTTGTTTGCTTTCTGCCCGTGTGAGCAATCTGGCCTGAGCRGGGACAGAAAGCCCAGAAAATGGTGATGGTAGCAGGAAACCACGCTGCTGTTTGGAAGCCATGGGTAGATCACAGCCATCTGCTCTGCTGCAGCTCTGAGCACCCAGCCTGGGCCAGGCTGATCCTGGGAGCTCTCTGATGATTCCTGAGGGTCAGCAGAGATTTCTGCTCTCCCCTTGATGCCTCTGGAGGATGCCAGGTGCCAACGAGCATCTTTTCCTTGTGGAAAAGCCAGGATGGAGCTGTGGTTGAGTGTGTGGATCCTCTTGTTCCTGCATCACCCATGCCAGCCCTGCTCCTCCCATCTCATTATCTGCATTGCTGCTGCTCAGACTCTTCCACCAGATAAGGGGGTTTTTTTTGTATGTTTTGATTTGTTTTGGGTTGTTTTTTTTTTTTTCCCAGCTGCATCATCAGTGCTGCTGGGCAGAGCTGCTCATTACCAGTCTGTTGTCACCATGGACAAGCCTGTTCTCTGAGGGCTGCACATTTTCATACCAATTCTGTATAAAATTTCATGCCTTTACCATTTCTGGAACTTTCTGGTGCTCAGCACCACTCAGGAGGTCACAGAATYACAGAATGGCTTGGAAGGGATMTTAAATCCCATCCAGTTCCAACTGGWCACCYTCCCCTAGACCAGRCTGCTCCAAGCCCTGTCCAGTCTGGCCTTGAAAATATGTAGAAGAATCTCAAGTAAATCTCTGTTAGACAGGTTTTTGTGAGAACGAAGTCATGAATTGCTGTTACTGAGCAACCCAGACTRCAAGATAGAGCAGAATAAAATAGAAGAAGATGGGAAAGWGRAGGACGTGACTACAGCAGTGWAACATGTACCTCGCGCTGACCATGAAGAAGAAACATAGTAAAAAGCAAAAACAAAAARSMAWTKRAAAAMMAWWARWWKRWTGRARRAARKKSMAAAWKSYWAAAAMSKTKRWTTWAAAMYKSMAARSMWWMMAAAAMRMSSYTTTKSMAAWWWWMCMAWYMWRWKSYKRAAWKKMAWWRRMMAAMYKSYWAAWTWAMCMAWWAAWWAWTWMYWAWYMWWWWRRAAARSMWTKYYWAWYMWWWWAAAAARSYWRSYTWWKRAARKMRRWWMAAAAGAMGCTTGTATTAGAAATAAACKAATCATGCTCATCATATTAGTGTCTGCGTGACCTTATGTCCCCGTCGACCATAAAACATCAATTCATTAAAAGTCCAGTTTGTCCCTGGAATTTGCAGCATGCAGGTAAAACTCCTTTCTTCATTATGGGCGCATCCCTCATCTCCAGGGCAGAACAAACCCTTCCCAGTCACACCCAGCCTGAGAGCTGGTGGTGTTGGGCTCTGTGGCCACCCTGGAGCAGCACAGGTTAGAAGATGTGGATGTGAACCCCATTCCTCTGTGCCCTGGCACCTTGCCCTGCCTTCCCTCACACTGCTCACCCCTCCCCTGCCCAYTCACAGCAGCTCCAGAGCCGTCATGGGTCATTTCTGGATGATGTACATGATCTGTTYTTTGCTGCTGCTGCTTTTGGCAGCTTGTTTCGTTATTTAAACTGCCTTTCATGAGCAGTTTATGTCAGGAATCCCTCCCTCCCACCCGCACGCACACACTCAGACACTTAACTTTAATCCCTGACCTCTCATTCCTGCCTTCATTATTGCTGTGAGTTGTTTCTTGGCCTCGGTCCATTCCTTCTCCTCTTGGTTCCTCCACAGCTCAGCTGGTTTTATAGACTCCATCATTTCCCAGCCCAGTCTCTTTCAGTGAAGGTCACTGAGAGCAAATTCTGGTGGATTCAGCCACGATGGAGTCCCCATTCCTCCACCAGACCCCTCAGCAACACCCTGAGCACATTTTSCTACATTTTCCCATAATACCCTCCAGGTGTGGTACCAAATTCAGACATCCCACTYCTCCCAGCATCCTTACTCTTTCTCCATGGTTTTTTGACAAGAGAGTAAGAACAGTCCCACTCATGCTTTTTCCAGACCCTTTCATCCAAGATGGATTCTATGGGCAGAAAAGCAGGATACTGGGTATTTTTAAGTCTTCAAAAACCAAAGATTTCCTAAGCTGGRAGCATAAACATCAACATAACGTCCCCTCTGCTTGTCACTGTCACTACTCTGCCTTGCAGAGGGTCTGGAGAGGAACACCCCACCCCAGCAAAGTTTCTGGATGGAGTTTGGCCATCTCCCACCTCCCCTTTCCCCCCCTGGCCAGCAGCAATCTCCTACCCAGGTCCATGTCAGCAGCTTTGGGCCGGTGGGAGCAGGGCACGTTCTTGAAGATGGCATCGAGGATCTTCTCCTTGACCTGCGTGATGGTGTCGCAGTTGAGGATCTTCACCGGGATCTCGGCGCTGTTGACGTTGTCGGGGTTCACGCAGCTCAGCACCTGGGAGGGAGACACCACTCATCTCAAATCAGCACAGGAACCACCCCTGGCTGTCCCTCTGGTTGTGTCTGTACCTTACAAACCACAGGGATCTGGGGTGCAARAGGGGGAGGAAATTCAAGAGAATTCCATCCCTCAAGAGAGCACAGAGAGGTGGTTTCACATGGGGATATCTTCGTTCTGCTTAATTATGGAGTCACAGAAGGGTTTGGGTGGGAAGGGACCTCAAAGATCATCCAGTGCCACCCCCTGCCATAGCTGGGACACCTCCCACTATCCCAGGGTGCTCCAAGCCCCATCCAACCTGGACTTGGACACTTTCAGGGATCCAGGGGCAGCCACAGCTTCTCTGAGCACCCTGTGCCAGGGCCAACCCACCCTCACAGGGAGGAATTTCTTTCTTAATAAGAGAAATTTCATGAACATCAGCTCAGGTTCTGGTGCTTTCAGTAAAAATGGTCATTAGGRTGGCAAGGTGACCTAATTCAGGAGCAGCCTCTTTGCTTTGCCACCTGGTTTTGATAGTTCTGGTGAAAAGCCTTAAATTTGTCCATCTGCACAGCCACAGAATTGAACAGACCCTTCTCAGGGGAATGCTATTAATCTGAAATGCAGGACCTAAAAAATGAAACACAAAACTGTATCAGCAACCTCTGCTTTCACACACAGAGGAGGAAAATCAATCCAACCGGAGAGGCCTCTCCTTTCTCAGAAGGAAAATTTAATTATCTCCACTCTGTCCAAGAGTAAATGCAAAGCACGTGGTGAGGGGATATACCTTAAACACAGAATATTCAACAGCACTCTGCCTGCWAACCCTTGGCTGTGTCTCTGGTGACCATTCTGCTCATTTCTGGTTGCACAAGTGTGAAGTCTATCAAGTTTTATAAACTTAGCACACCTTTGCACTTGAAAAGGGGTTTTCAGTGGTGCTGCAGGCTGTACACATTCATTAAATGTTCCTGTGGCACTTTTACAAGKGCAAAAATGTTGGTTTTGGTCCTTTAGACAAATTTTAAATTCCCTCCTGTAGCATGCAAGAGGTGCTGGGCTCTCCATCATTTTCCATATTCACCTACTAAAATGCAGTGGGAACCCAAAATCAGGGTGAAATCTCCAAAAACGGGGTGAAATCTCCAAAAACGGGGTGAAATCCTATCAGCCTAATTACACCAGGCTCCCTTTGGTGATGTTATGCTCAGCTGAGAGGGCCTTGTGAAGATATTGCTTACAAAGGGCTCTGTGATCTTGCTGGATGAAAGAGGAGATGTAAATAGGAGATATTGATTAGAGATAAATAATGCTATTATTTATATGCCACTTCCAGAAGTATCGAAAAAGCATCAATTCAGATCGTAATAACAACACAGATTTACAGTTCTGGGGCATCTTTCATCTCAAAGGATCACAGAATTGTACAGAAAAAGCTCTGTTGAAATGAATCCAGTCTTGAGGTTATGGGTTTTTTCAGCCCTCTGCATCCCTCCTGGGTTATGCCCATTCCCTGCCCCMCAGAAACCTCTTCCCCTGCAAATTCCTAAGGCACACCCAGAAATCAACACCTGATTGCTGGGACCCTGCACTGGTGTTAAATTTATTTTTGGACTTGACCTTAAAGGTGTTTTTCCAGCCTGAATTATTCTATCCCACACCTCTGTAGGGAAATGGAGCAGGGATGGCAGCTTGGGACAGCTCTTTGGGGTCACACTTTGGTTCTGAAGTTACTCTTCAGGTCCCTGAAGAGCTCAGCTGAGGTGAAATGAGCTGGTGATGCTCAGGGCAAGCTCTGTGGTGTGATAAATCTCCAATATAAACTGCTGGATTTTGGGTCAGTTCCCCACAAAAGGCACTTGGGGCTCTTTAAAATGATCTGAGCTGCCCTGCCAGGCCAACATCTGTTCCAGAAAACTCAACATCTCCTGCAGGTGCTGACCAGTGTCCYCCACACCAGCACCCACCATCCAGCTGGAATGGGAAAATGCTGATTTTGCTCTTGGTTATCCTGGAATTTCCCAGGGTGAAAGTTTTTCACTGATTTTGGAAGGTTCCATGAAAACTCTGCCTGAGTGAACCACCTTCATTCACACCCTGACTCCATGAATCCTTGCTTTCCTGTTTTCCAGCCCAGCTGGAAGAAGAAGAAGGAGCAGGAAAGGCAATTTTTCCAAGGGCTGTGCTTGTGTTTCAAGCACAGAAGGTGCAGCTGGTCATTCCTGAAAATCCCTAAACTCCTGTATGTTCATCCCAACAACTGTCAAGGGTCTCCCTCCAATATTTTAGRTAATTCAAGCACYAGATATAGAAGCCAACAKSATTCCCAGAGCACAGTGGCTTTGGCATGAATCCCTCAGGCTTTGCATCACCTTTCCTGTGGAGTTTTCCAGCTGCTTTCTCATGGATCATGAAATTTTCCCCGTAACAACTAAACCAGAGAAAAAAAAATCCCCCTGTTCTGCAGTGCTGCTCAGACACTTCAACACAATCTTTGATGTCAACAGGTGGAGAAGAGCCCTCATGATGGCCTGGGTTGAATTCCTGCAGGATTGGTCACTCTGAGGGGAATTTTGTGATGATTTCCTAAATGCAATCAGTGGTGCAGATCCATCACACACCACCTTCCTTTGGGCTCCAGTGTCACTCAGGGATGTGACTATTTTGGCACAGGGAGGACATCAGCTGTTTGGTCACTCACTGAGGTCTGTGCTACGTAAGGATGTGCCATTTGTGGGGTCAGCATGGAAAGTGGGAGCACACAGAGCAGTAATCCCCGAGCCCTGCTCTCCCACTGACTCTGTGCGGCCTTGGGACATCTCATCTTATTGGATTTGTGTTTATTGACCTTTTTCTACATCCTTGGGCTTCTTTTTTATCTGCCAGCCCTCCCAGCCATGAGCTGTCTCAAAGTGTCTGTGTGCAAAGCTGAGCTCAGCTGAGCCCTGATCTCCACTACAGATTAGTGGCATTTAAATCATAAAGGTTCACATGGTGATCCTGGCTCTAAGTTTGAGGGTTTTTTACCCTAGATCAGGACATCTCTACAGTTTCTGTCCCAGGGACAGAAATCYTTCTCTCCCTTCCAGATTGGGCTGGAGGGTTCCATGGGGTTTGCACACAGTGAGGTTTGGTGGAGAAAAAGCCCAAAAAGAGCCAAGCACAGGAAAGCCTTCTGAGAATTACAGAATTGTGGAATGGTTTGGGATGGAAGGGACCTTAAAAATCTCATTCCAGCCCCCTGCCATGGGCAGGGACACCTTCCACTATCCCAGGGTGCTTCAAGCCTCATCCAACCTGTCCTTGGACACTTCCAGGCATGGGGCAGCCAGAGTTTTTCTGGGAAACCTGTTCCAATATCTAAATAGTGACTCCCTACCACCAAAATTCCCTGGGAAACCTTAACCAAAGGCTGATTAAATGATCTTTATCCTCTCAGGAGAGAGAGGATCTGATCAGGCTGTCAGCTCTGGGGCAAGGACCACRTCACTGCCCAAGTCACACTGGGCAGCTCCCACCTCCAAGCACTAATCAGCCAATTCTCCTGGCAGCTTCCAGCACACAGGAATATCTCTGCTCCCCTGTGTTGTTTCCACCATCAGAAATGAAGCTGATGCAGGAGATGGATGCTTTTCCATCTCCCAGCGATGGCAGAGCAGCAGCAGCAGGGATGAGGGTTTTGCATCTGGATTCTTTTTTTGGTGAATGTTAAAAAATCCTGGATTTTGGCAAAAGAAGGTGTCACTCAACAGGGATGAGCTCTGATGGGGTCTCATGGATGGAACAAGGCAGCAGAGCAGAGGTGATGAGCACTGAGTGGTAGCAAAGCAGTAACACAAGAAGGGGTTCCTCTGAGGTGAAGCTTAGGGACTGTTTAACTGCAGCTGTTTATCCTAGAAAATCACATCTGGAACCAGCTGAGCTGCTTCTGGGCTGAGAAATCCCCTGGARGCACAGGAATTGTAATAGACTGCTAAGACCCCAGGACACTGAGGTCTGCTTTCTTGGGAAACTGTGGGACCTGGCAGAGACCTGGAGCTTCCTGGTTTATAGAGAAATCCGACTGAAACAATCTAAATTTAGTGCACGAGATGTGTATTGCAAAATGAATGAACTCCAGATGTCTGGATGTGCTCTGGTTTTTTTTTTTTTTTTTTTTTTAAACTTTTTTAACCATACGCTACACCTTTCCCTCTACAGTGCTGACCTGGGCAAGTCAATTCCTCTGGATCTGCTCTTCATTTAAAGCATATTAAAACCAATTTTTTAAAATATTAAGGCATAGAATAGAATTATAGACACAGAGATTGTCTGAGTTGGAAAGGATCTTAAAGATCATCCAGTTCCAAACCCCTGCCATGGGCAGGGACAGCTTCCATTATCCCAGGGTGCTCCAAGCTCTGTCCAGCCTGGCCTTGGACACTTCCAGGGATCCAGGGGCAGCCACAGCTTCTCTGGACACCCTGTGCCAGGGCCTCACCACCCTTACAGGGATGATTTTTTTCCTAATTTCCAGTTTAAATCTTTCAGTTTGAAGTCATTCCCTCTTGTCCTGTCACTCCAGACCTCTGTAAATAGTCTCTCTCCATCWTTTCTGTGGAAATTCCCACATTACAAACACTCAATCAGTTCTTGCTTTATTTCATTATTCTGTATTTATAACAAAAGATGTCAGATTGCTCAAGGAAGGTAGAGGAAGGACAAAATAAAACAGAAATCAAGAGAAACAGAAATGAAGAACAATCCTATTCTTATTCTGCTTCTTCTTAATCTCCTTCACCAGAGCTGATCTCTGCAAATCTGCTGCGATTCCTATCGGGATATATTTGTCTGCTCTTGAGATGTAAGAGGGAGAGCTGATTATCATCAAACAGCACAAAGCCAGAGGAGGAGAGCTTTGTTCAGCCTGATGTATAATTACTACCCTTTGCTGGCTGCTTTAGATCAAGCCTAAAAGGATCGGGGGGGGGATTTCCTTTGCTGAAAGTGATCGCTCTGTGGCTGCATTTTTTTTCTCCCTGACACTCATTTTCTCCACRTGTGATCAGCCCTCTGAATTTTTAGACAATCACATGTAACAGCACAGAAGCACCACTCTGCCAATTTGATGGGAAAGTCACGTTTTTAGTATGTAAAATAGAACTGCGGCTTTATTTAAGTCCACCCTCTCATCAGACTTGGATTCAGTCAAGGCTCAGCTCTAGACTGGAGTTACAGAACACAAAAGGGCATTTCTAGGATCAGCCCACCTGAGCTAAGGTCTAAGACAGGTCAARGAGTTAACAGAGACTGAGATTAGACCTAGATTATCTTTAAGGTTCCCTCCAATCTAAACCATCCCATGATTCTGTGATTGGACACAGCTCTCAGAACCATCTGGAGCTATCAGATGATACCAAATGAGCATCCCCTCATTTGAAAGTGCAAATAAAAAAAAAAAATCTGATCAGTTTAGAGTATCTTCCTACTGTCCTAAAATTTGGGGTTTTCTGAGAAAAAGATGTGGGAAACAGAAAAAATCACGAGGATCATTGAAGGCTTAGGAAGTGTTCTTCATCCAGCAGAGACTTAGAAGCTCAGTGGATTTAATGCACCCAGGAAAGAATGAAGGCCCACAAACACGCTAAGAAGAGATATCTAATGCTCTTTAATTGATGCTCTTTAATCAAGTGGGCAGAGGGTGTAATCTYAGAGCAGAAGCTAAAGCTGCACATATGCAATGTGTATCTTGCACCATGCAGACAATTCCATTTTAAAGCAAATGGCTCAGTGACAGGGATTAGTTTTCTTTCCCTTGAAATCTTTTAATTTAAATCAAGTTTAAACCAAGTTCCTTTTCCTTTGGCTTGTGCTTTCTCAAGAGGGATGGCTGCACCAGCTCTAGAGCTGACCTAAGAGGTCCCTGCACTCTCTACCTCCTACTACTCCTTGATGCTGAAATCCTCATCAGAAAACACATTTTTTCATTTCAATACTCAGCCTCCAGCAGCATTATCCTGCTGGGATACAGGAATAAGTTGTCCCAGAGGGTCAATCACTGTYTTCTGCTCTCTAAACTCCCTTGAGATTCTGGCCAAACCCACAGCAAGGGGTGCCCAGAGCACTCACCAGGGTCTTGTAATCGATCTGCTGTCGGATGAGCTTGTCCTCGCTCAGCGAGTACCGCGCCTCCCCAGTGATGGAGTCGATGGGACCCTTCTCCATCTGCTGCTTGATGGCACARAAAAGGGAGAAGAGAGGTTCTCCAGCACACTCCTGCAGGGATGAAAGGCARCCATGAGGTCAAACTAGAAGGTTTGGAATCCAAAATCCAACCCACACAGCGTCCCAGTGACTGCCTGGGTTTGCCATCCCAGATCACTCTTGACAGATACATTGGTGGTGTTGCCTTGAAAGGCCAGTTTTTAATAATGACACAGACATGGTTAAGGGGATAAAAAGGGTTTTATCTTGGTATTTGGGATCCCAGGTGAACAACTTGATGGCAGAATGCACACCCGTGTAYAGCACRGRTRCAAGTTTTATAGGTTTCAGGARTTAGCATATCTATCTAAGATTCTCCAATAAGAAACTTCACAAATGGAATAATGTCCCCCTATTCTAACTAATCCCCCCTGGATGAGGCCAGAGCTCAGTTTACACAAGATGTTCTGGACAGAAGGATTCACCCAAGGCTGGAGCTCGGGTTTAAGAYAGCACAGGKCACACTGAGCCCTTCCTKARGAYRTTTGGTCTCTSYSCMSMRSARMWCYYMWAMWMWRMKSKRRWATMWSRSKCYMSRRRWWTWYAMAMAYRTGKRRKMWRRGGKRYAMRRGRKAMWWWAARGGKWMMRRAAAWKKWWWAAARKWWWAAAAARGGTACATGAAAGGAAAGGCAAAAATCATCAAGCATCAYTCGGATCCTGTCTGCTCCCCTTCCCCTTCACCCTCCCCTCTTCCTCCCCTCCTCTCTGTCCCAACTCAACGAGCGAGGTCATTTTCCCCTGGTGTAAATCCCAGCGAAAACAAGTTAATAATGGGAAGCAAAGTGGCCCCTTTTTCAGTCCCTACACCTGTCTCCCACTTAATTAGCTTATCTGCCAGCAGCATATTGCTTCTGTGAGCCTGTCTCCTGCCCTTATCAGGCCTCTGCTCAGGCTAAGGCAAGAAGACAAGTAGCTGAGTGGGGTGAAAAAAGCCTATTATAAAAGCAGCTCTTTAGAGAGTCACCTCCTTATATCCTTTCCTTTCAGCTGAGAGCGGGGATCTGATACTGAAGGCACTGAAATTACCTTCTAGGGACCTTCAAAACTTTCCCATGTGCTCGTCCTTGAACTGGGGGAAGRCTCAGGGGGATTGGGGGTTATTTGTTATGCCTTGAATTGCCAGGCAGAGGTGGTTATTGTGTCCAAATGAGGCAGTGAGGTGGGAGGATGTTTAGCAGCTGCAGTGGGAGTGGGGGAGAGGTGGAGAGCCCAGGTTTTTCCAGAAAGGCTGGCTCTGAATTCGGTGCCTTGGCAATTGTGATTCTTGAGGCTCAGTGTGGGTCCCCAAATGGAAATTGGATCCCCACAGCAGTCACTGGCAGGTCTCAAAGACTGAAAATACTTTTATTTCACTACATAAACCCCTCCAGGAGGAATGAGAGAGATCAGGGGGTGCCCCAAATTCTTCCACTCAAGTTCTTTCACACCAATGGGCTGCCTCTCTAACAAAGAAAATAGCCCAGCTCCTATTAGGCAGTGACCTCCTTCCAGGAGCAAAAAAAAAAAAAAACAAAAACAAAAAAAGCCTTTAATTTTTTATCTGGGAAGTTTCACCCCAACTAAACCTCACCAAGGAGAAATGCTTTAAAGCAGCTGTTTTTCCTGGCGTGCTGTTCCTCTTACCTTGAGGAACTTGTAGAGGAGGAAGGTGAACCAGTTGGTGAGCATTTTCTCAGCCACAGACTCTGTCCTAAAATCGGCCAGGGAGAAGAAAGCAAATTAAAAATGAGTTAGTCATGATGAACTATGACCAGTCAAAATACTGTCCTTGTCCATCTTACTGYTCTTACTGGAATTCTGGTGTGGCACCATCACAATTTAGCCTGTTTTAGTTTTGGATTTCAGAAGCCTGCAGGAAAATCCCTGCTGCCCTGTCAATTCTCCTGTGACTACAAGTCCCTGTACAGCTATTTTTCAGTTTCTCCAACAACGAGAAGGAGTTGACAACATTYGAGAGAATCTTCTTCAAAGAGCTCGGGGAGGATAAATCCATCAAATCTGAGGAGCTCAGAGCCAGGCCATATGTCAAGTAGGCTGTATAAATACTCAGGAGAGACAGATCTCAGTCCCTGGGGAGCAGTTATCTGGCACTGCCTATCTCCCTGGCATTTGGGAGTGATTATGCTCCTCAATGTGTCAATGTGGCACGAATTCACAGAGCTTCTGCCCTTGAGCACTCTGTTCTCAATCAAACAAAAATCCATCTCGAGAATCCAGGGTGATCTTTTCCTGCACAAGGACCTGTAAAAGTGGTGTGGACACACTGTGTTGGTTCCAGTACAAATGCTGGTGGTCAAGAAAAAAGAAGACCCTTGGCTGGGTGAGTTAAAGTGGGTCCTCCTTGTCCTGGCTTTCACCAAAGCCACACAGAGGTTCTTGTTTCTTGCTGTTGTTCTTTGCCCTGAAAATCTCTTTGAGGCCATAGATGTCATGTGGGATGAGCACTGGACACATGAGAGGTGGGAAAATCTTTTTTTTTTCCAGCTCCTTTCTTCTGTCAAACACCTCCAAAACTGAAAAAAAAAAATCATTTTCATGGCTTGTGGGGAGGGAAGGGAARCATCAGGCTGAAYCCAGCTGCTCCAAAGAGCTGAGGAYCTCACACCAACATCCARCCCAAGGYTGAGCTATTCATTGTTCTGTTCTTGTGCTGTTCAGAGCTTCCTTCTCTGACTTCTCCTGATATTTCCAGGGTTTGGAACAGTGGATGTGCCTTTTGGAACACAAGGATGTGCCTTTCTTGCTCACTGGCTCTCCTTCCAAAGGCCACAATTAATTTTCACCAAAGAGGACTAGAGTTAGAAAAGAGATGGCAGAAGGAGGAAGAGGGAAGTTGGGATTGCTCAGGAGGAGATAGGAGTGAGAAACWAGATAAAGAGATGGAGGAAAGGGAAGGAAAAGGAGGAAATGAAGGGGGGAGGCAGCTGGAAGGAGGCAGTGCCATCCAGCATCAGAGGAGAAGCACGGACAGGAAGCCTGGGGACAGCTGGAGGGTGGTCACCAGCCAGGCTGTAGGGCTTCAATCACATMAGGAARTCAACTGACACCAAAGCAAAGTCCAGCTTCTGCCCCTGGCATGGCTGCCCTGAATGCCAGGAAGTGCCTTCTGCTTCTTTTTTGCCGTTTCTCCATCGTGGGCTGTGTGCCAGATGAAAAACCTCCCAGCCCAGCAGGCACCAGGGATCTGATCCCTGTCCAAGCCGTCTGTCAGAATCAACCATGGGCTCCTCAGAGTCAGCTCTGAGCAGTGGCAAAGGCCACCCATYTCCAGAAGACTCCCTCTGATTTTATTTTGGGTCCTTGAGTCGGGAGGGCTAGTTCAGTCTGTGAAAAGGAGATGGATCTGATCCCAAAGGGAGAAGAGGCAGCACTTCCCTAGGCAGGGAACATTAATTACAGAGCACTGGATTCCTAATTTGATGTTTCCCTCAGAACTTTGAAGTTCAGACTTTAGACCAGGCCAAGAAGCACCAATCCAACCACTTCAATTGTCCTGCTCTTCTGCAGATTTCCACAAACTCCCAGCTCTGGGAGAGAAATGAGACCCCACAATGCAGCTGAAGACTCTCCACGTGTCCACAGTTAACTCAGGAACAAGAAACAAAGCTGGGAATTCCATGTCCCAGGCAGGAGATGGAAGAAGTTGTCATCCTCTCACCAGGGATTTAATGCACCACATTTGTGACATTCTTTGGTTTTCAGGTTAAAGGGAAGCAAAAGCATAAATCAGCATCTTAACCGCACAGTGAGTCCAAAATAAGGATTGAGTTTTTTTTGTCCTTATGAAAATTTCTGGAGGATCCATGTGAAAATCCAGAAGTTAATTTCTTTAACTTTTAATCACTGACAACTTTTTGGATAGGGAGGAGATGGAGCAAGATCCACATCCCCAAAGATTATGACAATGTTTATGCATGCACAACCCTCCCAGCCCAGCTCCCTCCGCCCCCAGACACCCTCACCTGCGCAGCAGCAGCTTGGGGTGGTTCTTGCTCTCCAGGTTTTTGTCGATGAGGTCGGCCAGGAGCTGCTTGAGGACATCAGTGGCATACTCCAGCTTGCTCTGCAGCACCGTCATGATCAGCGAGGCCACGTTGCCGCGGTCGCGCATGGAGAAGCTGCGCTGCGACTCCAGCGTGCGGATGAAGGACAGCAGGAAAACCTTGTTGTTGATGAGCTGGGCAAAGAGCTTCAGCCCCTTCTCCACCCGCTCCTGACGGTAGCCAGGGACCTGCACCAAAAAAAAAAAAGGGAGTTTGTCCCTTTTCCTCATTTCCCACTGTCACATCTCCCTTTGTCACATGCACTTTGTCACCTCCCTGCTCTCATCCCTCCAGCTCCTCCAGCTGAGGAAAGATGGGGAGAGAATTCATAAATCATCAAATGATTAGGAAGTCTGAGGACTTCCTAATCCCAGGATTTCCTAGTCCCAGCCACATCACAGATAATTTTTTCCAATCCTGTATTTCCATCTGTGAGCAGTACATCCAAAAGGGATTTCTAGTGCCTAATTGTGTCACCTTACCACGCTATATTGTTATTTTAGTCAGACTGAAGTCTTACTCTAATGTCATCCAAAACTTCTTTCTCATCTCTGTGAGGAACGTGCTCACAGAAGTTTGGGGTGTAGCTTGAGGGAGCTGGGAGAAGAAACCAAGAAAATGAATGGGCAAGAGAGGGCAGGGTGAGGTTTTGAGGAGATAAGAGATGCAGGAGGCAGCAGCGGAGATGTGACCATGGAACTGGGGCTTGGTTTGAAGAGAAAGCCAGGTGAAGGTTTGAGGGGACACCCCAAGCTGGGACCTGCCTTGGAGGCCCCACTGCAGTAAAACCCCTAGATTTGGGTGGTTTGGAGACAGAGAGGTTGATAAGTCTCATATTTCTCGGCTGTGGGAGGCTGATGAATTCATTTTGATCTGGAAGAATTCAGGACCATAGTGCTGGAGCCTCTTTGGTCCTTCTGGCTCTAGGCATTCATGGAACCTAAATAGGGAACCTCAAACCCATCCCTCCATGCTGCTGAAGCTGTTCCAGCCCTTGAAAAAGCTTTCCTGGAAGCTGGAAGGTCTCACCACAGAGCAACACATGTCACCAAGGCATACATGAATTAATAACCACCCAAAGTTGGCACTTTAATACAAAAAAAGTTGGCATGCTTAAAAAAACCAAGCTATGCAAGGCCCCATATAGAGTGATTACTTTTTAATTTTGGAAATTAGAGTTCTCAACTCTTTTTGCATCCAGCAAATAAATTACTTCCTAAATAGCTTGAAACAACCAACCAACCAACAAACCACCGCCACCCATCCCGCCAATAATTATTTTTTAACTCACTTGCTTGAACATTTAATATTGTCTATCCCTGGGTTATTATGGAGAATTAGAAGAAAATAACAAGAAAAGTGTTTCGYGCTGCATCTGGAAGCAGTTAATTAGCAAATGAACTGGAAATAAGTAAGACCTTCTCTCTGTGGGATCTGTGCTGGGGCCTTTTGCAATAAATAGCAATTCCTTCTGGGTGCTACAGAGAAGGGAGACAAATGGGAGCTGCCTTCACCTCRGTAGCCGAAGACATTGACACTGAGAGAGCTGGTGGAGCTTTACAAAGGATTAAGGAGAAAAATATAATGAATGGAATGAAAGGGAGAAGAGATCAAAGGTGTTGGATTGAAACATTAGCTCGGTGTCTGTCTGCATAGGGAGCATCCACACCGAGGCCTCTGCAGGGGTCAGATGCTGCTCTGTGATCAGCTGGCCGGGGTTAATGAACGTGGGGATGGMAGCWSGMTGSRGGGAWTTTGGAGATATTCRTGTGTGCACACGTGTGWGAGGGGATTTTTGAGGTGTTTGTGTGTGCACACGTGTGTGAG
>NW_026623709.1:526873-537394 GCF_030028575.1 Malurus melanocephalus
CCTGGCTCCTCCTGCTCGTGTGTTGGAGCTGCTGATCTGCCTGTCCTGAGGGAAAGCAGCTGGAGGCCGTTTGCTCTACACCCCAAATCTGTAGGGTAGCTACAGCCTCCTGCCCAGTCCCACAAGCCCTCCTTGCTGACAGATCAGCTTTTCCAATGGCTCTCTCTCCGTACCGTCGGGTGAATTTTGGCTCTTCCGAGCGGCAGGAGCAAAACCGAGCAGAATCTCTGATTACACAGCCAGCCAAGCGTGGTCCTGCCTGTGCCAGCTCCTGCTCCTCCTTCCTGCCAACCCAGCCCGGTCCTGGCCTCCAGCAATCTCCCAGACCCATGCCAGAGCCTCTCTGAAGCTCAGAGCCTGCCAAAGGCTTTGCAGAGAGCTCAGCCAACACCTTGGCCACASTGTGGCTCCTGATTCTCCAGCCCAAATATTCCTAGAGCAGAGCCCGTCCATCTGCCAGAGCCCAGAGCAGATTTTAGCCTGGCAGASCTCACCTGGGCTCCCTTCAAGCTTYTGTCACCACTCAGGTAACACAGGCTGTGTGCAGACCCCAAGATTTGTGGACARCATCTCACAGTCCTCCCACTCTCCCTTCCTGAGATGGAGGAGGAAGATGTGGGCAGGGAATGGACAGACTGCTGCTGAGGTTTTCTGATCTCACTACAAACCAGAGTGCAGCAAAGGTGAACCTCCCTCTGCGACAGAAACTTGTTTTTATAAGACTTGCCACAAAAAAAAAAACAACCTGGCCTCTTGGTAGTGTGAGGGTCATGCAAAGCTGGATGAMACAGGCAAACATGCTCCTCTGTCACTCTACTGTTTTTTCTTTCCCCTGAATGGCAGAAAATATTAAATCCAACCTAAAAATGAAGCCACAGAAGGGTTAAGGCCAAAGAGAAGCTTAATTGAGTAGACCTAATGCATATGGATATATAAGAGTCTTCCAAATAAGTGAGCGATCAAACAGAATTTACCAGGTAACGAGTGACAGGATGAGAGGAAACGGCCTTAAAGTTGTGCCAGGGGAGSTTTAGATTGGCTTTTAGGAAAAATTKCTTCACTGAAAGGGTGRTGAGGAGCTAGAATAAGCTGCCCAGGGGAGTGGTGGGATCACAATCCCTAGAAGTGTTCAAAAAGTGTRWGGATGTGGCACTTGGGGACACRGTTGAGTGATGGAATTGGCAGCATTGGTTGATGATTGGAATCGATGATCTCAGAGGTCTTTTACAACCTAAATGATTTTTATGATCTAATATGATCTAAGATAACAGCAAATATTTCCTTTTTCAACACAGGTTTTTAATGAGGATCTGATTCACCTCGAGTAGGACACAGCATGATCAAGTCACCATATCCCCACCACTGACACAGAATCTCTGGAATCCAGGACTGAAAAGGGAGGCATGAGAGGAGCCAGAAGCAGGAAATGTTGTTGTTTTACCTCCAAATCCCTCAGRACTGGATGATCTTCAATGCCAGGGAAAAGCACCCTCATGGTGTAGGTTCGGTAGTCGAGGAACGGGATCCCGGCTCCATCCAGGTCGCTTGTCAGCTCGTGGATATCTGTCTGCAGCTCTGCAAAGGCTGGCAAAAAACAGAACAACTCATGGAGCAGGGAAAATCCACATCACCCTCACCAGGATGGGAACAGCCCCCAGATCCACGTGTAGGAGAATGAGGAGAGGTAACATGTGGAGAGGAAGGAGTGGACAAGAGCAGTGTCACCTTTCCCACTGCACAGCCTTTCCCCAGGGATGTGTGCCGAATCTTTCTGTGGACWCTGAATTATCAAATCCAGTTAGGAYGGGGTGGAGAAAGCCKGGACTCARGGAAAACAGGCAAAGCCAGATTAGACTGAGGTTTGAGCCACACACAGGGGTTCARCATGGTGGTGTTTTGGCTCAAAATTCTGTGGCTGCGTGGTTCTCTCCTACCAACACTGACACAGAGTCATCCTGCCTGTGATGCCTAAACCAGGCTTACCTAAAACAGATTCTGGAATCCAAAGCAGTTCTGTTGGTGGCAGGGCCTTCAGGGCCATTCAGGGCAGTCCCACACCCACAATGGACAATGGCTCACGGGTTTTTCACCCTTTCTCACTTTTGTCCATTTGCACATCGGGGCTGAATCCTCCAATTGCAGCTCAGCCAATGCAGTCATTCACTCCAAHTTGGCTCCCCCCAATTCTCTGTTGTTTCCATCTCTTGGGGCCTGGCCCAGGGAGGTGTCCTTGAGTTTGGGGMTGCRGAGGAATTGTTTTGTGTVAAAWTGRGAGAGCAGGAGCTCAGCACTGTCTGTGGAGTCTGGAGTTAAACACTGAAGAATMACAGGGGTACAGAGAYGTGGAAATAGAGAAACTGAAATCCTGAGGCATCACCTTCCTCATCCTACCTTCTTTGCACTCCAGTGCCACCCTGGACTCCAGGTTGTCCATCTGCATCTGCAGGCGTTTGAGGGTGAGGTCGCTCTCCCTGGATTTGCGTTTGTAGGCGATCAGCACGGCCACGATGAAGATGATGAGGAGCCCTCCGGCCACCGCGATGCTGACGATGGCCGGCAAGCTGAGGGGGCTGTCGGGGGAGATGTACACCATCCCTGGGGAGAACTCCATGCCTCCTACACGAGCCTAGAGGGAAAGCAGCAAAGAGCTKCATTGAAACTGTCAAGCAAGCAGGAACACAGAGGAATTCCATAACTCCATTGTGTCCCTGGCTGAGGGTGAATGGTGACATCCCCTTCACTCCCAAGCCAAAAGGGGAATTATTTGGATAGGGAGCTGCTTAAAAACACCTGAAATGCCAGCTGGAATCACTTCTGTTGGAAGAGTGACCATGAACCCAACAAAAAAAAAGTATTCATGGTGAGATGAGTTACCAATCATAATTTTTCAATATCACTTTGGGTTTCATTCTCGATTTTTCTTTTCTCATCCTGATGTGTTGTACAGGGCACTGGTGTCACTCAATCCCAAAATAAAGAACACAGAGCTCAGGGTTATGGCCTGATGGGTCCTAACCCCACAGTGGGGCAGAGGACACCTGACCCAGTCAGTGCAGTGGGGCTGCAGAAATCAGATGCAATATTTTATTTAGACCCTTCCACCACATAAAACTGTACTTGGAAGCCTCCAGGACAGTGGAAAAAAAATAAAAAATAAAAAATAAAAAAAAAATAAAAATAAATAAATAAATCACCAGCCCCACAAAGCCTGGCCCATGGTCTTTCAGCCCCTTTCTTAGCCATACATTGTCAGGGCAGCTGCAGATGCTGTGGGAGCTGAGCACAGCTTTTTCTTCTCCACATATTTCCAGAGGTTCCCAGAGCAGCTTCCAGCCTCTGGAAGAAGCTTCTGTGCGAGGGCCTTTCTTTCAACAACCCAAGGAAACCCTGCAAGAGTTCCTGCTGCAAGCCCARCAAAATGTTCTGCTGAAGAAAGTCYCTCAGAGMCCATCATTACAACATGAACACCAYTCCMMACAGGAATCCCACAGGATACTCCTGGCTTCAGGCTGCTACGAGGTTGTTCAAGGCTTTTTGTAGAGCAGGAAAGCTTGAGAGGTGGGTGAGAGGTGGTGAGAAAASCTCTGCTGGCTGGCCTGAAGTATAAAAAGGCTCCTAGGACTGTGCTGTGGTTGGGAATGATGGTTGTAGATCAGCAGAAAGATGGGGAGATGCCACCCGAAGAGCTTGAAGGATGGTGAGTCCCATGACATCCCCCCAAATGAGCTTGGGGGGCTCAGAGAGGCTCAGCTGGCACTGCACAAAGGGCACAATCCTGCTGCCAGGTATAAACCCAGTCACAACCGCAGGGCTGAGTGTTTCCTACTCCCCATTACAACTGGAACCACTGCAGTGTGAATTAAACCACTTTCTTCCTCTGTTGAGGAGCTCTCCCTCACATCTCCTCATGTTTCTCCCCAACATCCCAGTTTGGTGGCCAGCCTTGCCTTCCTGCCAGTGGCTCTCAGTTACTCAGTTTGTCTCCAGCCCTCCTGGTCACATTTTAATCCCAGGATTTTCCACATCTCAGCTCAGGCACATGCCAGATTTCCTCTCCAGGCTGCAGAAGGAGGAAACTGGCCCAGCTGGAGCTGGTAGAAGAAACTACGGAGCAGAATCAGGAATTATGAATTTTCCCAGGGGCTTTCCATCCCAATCCTTTCTGGGGACATGAATCTCTGTCACCTCACCATCTCCTAGAAATTTTTCCAGTCCCAGTTGTTTTGCTTCACCACCAGGTGTAGGCTGCTCCTCACTGGGTCCCAGCCAAAGAGACACAACTACAACCCTCATSTCATGGACAAGACCAAAGTGAGTGYCTGAAAATAACTMATTTCCATCCACAAGGTCCTCTYGWGCCATTTTAGGATKRGGTCTGGAGAGATAAAATGTCCACAATGAGGAACAAAACTAATCCTAAACTCATCTAATCAGGTAGCAGAGTTTCAGTATGACCATTTGGTACCCTGACTGATGGTTTGGGGATCATTTCAGTGGCCAAGGAACCTCAGCAGTAACAAGTTTCCCCACCAATTTCAAAATGAAAAGTCCAACTCTCTTTTAAATGTTGAGAATTGCTGTTGGAACGTGACCTGCCCAACTGAGCAGACAAATTGCCAAACTCTCATCCTAATCCATGCACTGGAAATTGTTCCCAAGKCCACTGCCCCAAATCCTCACTGCAAAATTTGCTCACCAGCTCACACACTTTCCTTCCTGTCAGTGGATCAATAAATAGATTGGTTCTGTTTCATTTTCTCTTTCACCAAGCCATGCAGTCAGGTGAGCCCATTCAAGGAATATCAGCCTAGACTCAAACAGCCCYATCCCAAATCCCAGTGCAGGTTCATCCTCAAAGCTGGAGGAACAACCCATCTCCATGGGTGGGATTTCTCTCACCTAATATTCCACATCCGAGTCAGGCACTGATGCTCCATTCCAGAGTCAACAAAGAGAAAAAACACTTTCAGGATCTGATTTATGTGAGCTGCTTCTGAYACCTTTGACTTTGAGATGAGACGTTTTATTCAGCAGAAGTTCCCATTTCTCTCCATTAATGATGAGAGATCTAAGCTCCAAAAGGTTTAGCTCAAAGTTAGGCCCAGTGTGCTSCTCTTTAAAGGTGGTTCCATCACTGTGAAGGTCTCACAATCCACAAGTGAAACTGCCATGATCTGAGGGAATCTGTCTCTTGAAGAAGAAAGCCTCTGAGGCTGCAGTGTTATTGTGAAAATTTAAAAGAAATGTAAGAAAATACGTAGATAAAACCCTACTTTATTTCTTGGGCCACCAAGTTGTTCTGGAGGAAGATATTTTTATCATCCAAAAGAATAAACATGGACTCACCATATTGGTAAACAACAGTTTGGCCACCTGTTAAGGCTATTAATCACGAATTTGTTCTAAATTACACCAAATGTTCTAAATGAGCTCTATGTCAGAGCCCAGTTTTCTCCAACACAGTCTTGGTAGCCACCTGTAGGAGTTCAGGAGTTCTGAAGATGTGTCTTTCCTGGTTCAAGCTTGTCCTGGCCAAATGAAATTATCTCTTAGGAKGAGATGAATCACACCCTGAACTTCAGCTGCTCCTTTTGACATCTCTCCATTCATTATGCAGAGTCTGGTGTGATTTTCCAGACTGCATCAGACACCAGCAACCCTTCAAATGTATTCCACATCTTCCCTGCAGACCTTCTCTGGCGCAGCCACGCATGGACCTTCCTCACACCCCTTTCTTTTCCATGGAGAAAACTTGCCTCTGAGTTTTAGTCAATCTTCTTTTCAACCATTTCAACCCAGGCTTTTTATTTCTTTGCTGTTTTTTTTCAAATACTTAACTCTGTCATTGTGTAAAAGACAGCTGAACCAGATCAAAAGCATGTTGACATCAATGTGTGTCATTGCTGCTGCTCCTTCCCTTAGAAATAATCTCTGTTGCAATGGTTGATTCACTCCCACGGCCCCTCTCAGATCGTGGCCACMTCGCTTTGCAAGGAAAGGTTTGTTCACCAATTTCCTCAAGGTCACAYAGTGAATCTTTGGCAGAATCAGGAGGAGGATGAACTACCTGTCAGTTATCCTGGCTATCAAAGAGGTGTTTGTGTGAAACAGAGGGACTCTTTTGGTCCCAGCCTGAGCAGCAGAGCTGTTCCATGCTGTAGGAGGCATTTCCCAGCCCTGGTTCCAGATGCAAAGTCCATCCTTGAGCACCTTCCCAGCTTCCCAGCAGCATCCCTCATTTGACCAGCATCCTTAAAAAGGGATTGTTCTTAATCTTTGCCTTCACTTAAACWGTCCCAAGCTGCAGGAGTAGAGAATCTTCCCAATTAGTACAACCAGGCCAGATGTCCATCGTCCTGSATCCCCAGGGGTTGATTTTTGCTCACCTGGCTTTGAGTTTTCTCTCCCCAGGACCGGCTTTGTCCGTCTCTGACTAACCATATGTTTAATTATACCCATGAAAATGGCAGGGAACATTTATTGCCGTGCTCAAAAGYTTTGGTTTTCACGCAGAGAAAATTCTCTCACTTCATTATTGCTCCTCTTGGAGGGTCTTAATGTGCTTTGCGATGAATCGAGAGTCACGGTGTATTTGCATGGCTGGAAAGGATTATTACCTCTATTTTCCAGATGACAAACTCTGGCACAGAGAAGTTAAGTAGCCACTACAAGGGATCCCAGCAGTGGCCACGAACAAGACCCAAAATGGTCACATTAAACTTTGCTTCCTAAAAGTTCCCACAAAAATCTTTTTAAAGAGCAGTGTGTCTCCATTAAACTCTCTGATTCTCTCTGCACTGAAATTAATAAATTAATACGTGACAAATAMAGCTTTGGGGGGAAGCAACAGAGAGCTGGGAAAAAAAAAAGTTGTTCACGAGGAATGGGAAGCATTGATGGCAGTTGTCAGCTTTTGTTGTTCCCACCCACAGCTTGGTACAACTCCAGGCTGTTTGCTGATATGCTGTTTATCAAGCAGCAGCATCAAGGAATTCAAATTATCAAGAGGAAAGTGAAAAAAGGAGTAAATAAATAAACGGTGAGAGGAGGAGAAGCTCCCTCTGATGCAATCACCAGGTCCATTCTTCACGTGTTCCAGGAAGGATATGTAGGACTACACTGGGTTTTATAGATGTCAGAACCTCAAAGTCCAGTCACACTATTGTCCACATCCTGCATTTTTTTCTCTGCCTACATAAAGGCAAATTTTAGTCACCAGCATGTCAATCAGTGATGGGGACTGTGCTGAATTTAACAATGGTGTGTAGGAACATGTTACATGTGAGATCTCACACGAGCATCAAGGGTTCACACAGTCCATACAAAAACAAAAGAGAGGCAAACTCTTCTACTGGGATTTGATCATGAAAGGTTTCTCASTGTCCACAAAGATCTCCAGGTCACTCTTCCTGTTTTATTTCTCCAAGCTCCCCTTGAGGAGGATATTGTACCAAAAAGGGTCCCTGATGCTCCTGGGAAGGTAAATGGTGATGCAAACCTCTCAGAGCTCTCTGCCAGCTCTTCAGCATGGCTGTGCCCTCCCAAGCCACCCAGGCAGCAGAAGCTGAGGGTCAGGCCCCACTTACCATCACTTTGTGCCTTCCAATGAGGTTTGGGGACTCACAGAGGAGCTGCACATCTGACACRGTCACTGCACAGGGCTTCTCACCCACCAGAACGGTGTAGTTCAGTTTGGCATTCCCGCCTGCCACCGGTGGGATCAGATTCTTGCCCTGCACAGAAAGGAATATCACACCCCAAAATAACCAAATAAATGGCAGCAAAGAGGTTTTTTTCCCCCCTTTGGCTGATTCCTGAGATACAAGTGTGGATTTTGCATTTGATAGCTGTGGATGGCTGAGCACTGACTCTGCTCCAGGCCAAGTTGGATGGATKGGGCTTGGAGCAACCTGGTCTAATAAAAGATATCCCTGCTCATGGCAGGGAGTTGGAATGAAATGATCTTYAAAGTCCCTTCCAAYCTAAATATGATTCTATTAYRACATTTGTAGTTCACCATTTGCTAACACGGAGAGGAAAAGCCAATTTAGAAAGTCACGCAGRGAACAGCACGAGTGGCTACAGACCCAAATCAGTCACAACAGCCTGTCCTGCTCCTCCCTCTCTGGAACTGAATGAGAAATGTTCCATCTGAGTCCTGCACAATAAAGCCCTCACTAAACATRGCCAAGTAAGTCAGACCCCTTTCCAAACGTGCAAAAAGCATCTGAAGGTGAAACAATTTCTTTGCATATTCACCATGTAAAAATACTGACACAGAAATGCTGCATCACAAAATTCCTGTTCTGTGTTGCTGTGCAGTTTACAGAAATGGGAAAGATCTGGTTTGGGTTTAAGCAGGGCTGAGAGGAAGGTCTTGAATGTCCAAGAAAGGAAACAGAGGTGGGTATTTAACTGTCAGCCCCATTGCAAGGGTAGGAAATGTTCTCTGCTCAGCAGTAGTGGGTACAAATTTAGGCTGCACGCAGGAATCTATATCAGGAGTTTGTAATTTGTAGTTATGGTGTTTGCTGATGGCAACTCTGATATGGTTCCATATGGGGCAAGGAATGGAGGAAGTTTCTGGGATGCAATCAGGATGATTTATGGGGTGCTGGCAGGCACAGAGAGGAAGAATTTGTTTGACCTTCCTCATCCGGTCCTTGGTCCCCATCTCACCTTTAAGATGATGGGACTTCCTGGCTTCAACTCCAGGATCCCTGAGGGATTGAAAACCTCRAAGATTGGGTTGGGATAGTAGGTGAAGTTGGTTTTGTTGAGGATCAGGAGGGACTGCACRTTGTCAAGGATGAAGCCAAACTCCTCTGGGCGCTCGGCGAGCTCGGACTGGTGATTGGGGTCCACGGCCAGCGCTGGGGCCTGACAGGTCATCTCTGTGCTGTTCTGCACCTCACAGTTCTGAGGGAAAAAGCAATAGAAAGAGTGGTTATGGGAAATGCAGAGCCTGGCAGGTCATCTCTGTGCTGTTCTGCACCTCGCAGTTCTGGGGGAAAAAAACAATAGAAAGAGTGGTTATGGGAAATGCAGAGCCTGGCAGGTCATCCCTGTGCTGTTCTGCACCTTACAGTTCTGGGGGAAAAAACCCAATACAAAGAGTGGTTATGGAAAATATGGAGCCTGACAAGTCATTTCTGTGCTGTTCTGCACCTCGCAGTTCTGGGGAAAAAACCCAATACAGAGAGGTTATAGAAAATATGGAGCCTGAAAGGTCATCCCTGTGCTGTTCTGCACCTTGCAGTTCTGGGGGAAAAAACCCAATACAAAGAGTGGTTATGGAAAATATGGAGCCTGACAGGTCATCCTTGTGCTGTTCTGCACCTCGCAGTTCTGGGGGAAAAAAACAACACAGAGAATGGTTATGGAAAATATGGAGCCTGAAAGGTCAACCCTGTGCTGTTCTGCACCTCACAGTTTTGGGGGAAGAAGTCCAACACAAGGAGGGTTTTTGGAAAATATGGAACCTTGCAGGTCACCCCTGTGCTGTTTGCACCTCACAGTTCTGGGGGAAAAACCCAATACAAAGAGTGGTTATGGAAAATATGGAGCCTGACAGGTCATCCCTGTGCTGTTCTGCACCTTGCAGTTCTGGGGAAAGAGACCCAGCACATTGAATATTTATGGAAAATACAGAGCCTGGCAGGCCATCCGTGTACTGCTTGCACCTCACAGTTTTGGGGGAAAAAAACCAACACAAGGAGGGTTTTTGGAAAATATGGAACCTAGCAGGTCATTCCTGTGCTGTTTACACCTCACAGTTTTGGGGCAGCTGTGTTTGCACTTCAACTGGGCATCCTGTGCCTCTTGAGAGGGCTCAGCCTCTGGGATTGCCAGTGCCAGCATTTTTCCCTGCCTTCATTTCCTTCCCTTATTTTTTGTACAGCACAAATTGGCCAAAACCTCGCTACCACCCTGCAGTTAGATCCCACACTCTGGGTGTTTCTCCAAAAGCCTTTGTGCAGTGCATGCTCAGCTGTGCTCAGGATTCCARTTTGGATATCAGGTTACCTGATACRAATCCCAGGATGCTGGAGAGGCAAATCAAAGGTGTAGATCTCAGAAAACCCWGAAATTTGGTTCCAGCCCTTTCTAATTTTTTTGCGTCCTTCAGGAATGGGATAATGTTTCTGGGAACGAGTCATGCCTTTTTTTTGGGCTGCAGTAGGAGATTTCACCAGCCCCTGTCCCCAAGGTGTCCCCTCCCCAGTCATACTCACGTTGACGTGCTCCTTTCCGCCGTGCTTCGCCCGGATCTGAGGGTTTTGGATGAGGTCCAGATGAGTTCCCCACACAGCAATGGGAGTGTTGCCACTGGAGAATAAGAAATGGAATTAAAGAATTGAGAATAAGAAATGGAATTAAAGAATGGACACAGTTCATGGATGTCAGAACTCATCACACCAGCAACGGGTGATCTGTGTTCCTAAATGTTGGTTGAGAAGTATCTGACCATGTGTCACTGTCCCACAGGGAGGGAAGGAAGAAAAAAAATAATTTTTCATT
>NW_026623710.1:0-11472 GCF_030028575.1 Malurus melanocephalus
AAGTAAAGCCCTGACAATCCCAAGGAAAAGGTAGTTGAATTTTGTGGAGAAACCAGCAAAATCAAAGCTCTTAGAATTGTAAAGCATTTCTGCATCAGCTCCTAGCTTTGCACAAGCTCCTAAGTTCTTGTCATTACTTCAGATCCATCTGTCTAATTTATTCTTCTCAGAAAATAATTTTTAATTTTAAGAAAATAGCATTCACACCTTTCTCTGCTGAATTTTTCCCCTCTGACTAAATTCTTTCATTTTTTTCACTTGCTCTCCTGTGTACTTCATACATTTTTTGGCCTGGACCCTTTGTTGTCTGAATTGCAGCAGCTATGTATTGTTATAAATTAGCATAAGCAGTGTATGTAATGTAAATTTCAGTGACTAATTGCCTCTAAACAGTCCTTTTTGGCTAATGAGATATGCACAGTGAAGAAGAAACCAAGAATTTGTTTTGACTTTCAATATAACCAAGTCTGTTCATGTGACTGAACTGCTGAGAATTGCACCCAGCTGTGGGATTGCACATTCAACACTGATGTACTGAAAATGAAGCAATAAAGCAGCCTCGGCAGTGCATCCCTGCTCTAAATTAGTTCGTGAGAAAAAAAAAGCATCATAAACAAATCACTGTGAATAATAAGGTACTTCAAAGCATTGACAGGTTCATTTGATTATTTTTTTTAAATTGTGTTCATTAGAAAACATGAGGAAAACTTAATGATGGCTGCTATTTTAATACGAGTTCACAGTCCCACGTCCATCTTGCTTCTGAATGTCTCCCACTCTCCCACTGCGTCAGAAGAATGAGTGGGTTTATTCAGTGTGTTAGTGTAGAAAAATACCCATTTTCTTCTTTTCTCCATATGCCAGCTGTACATTTGCACGAGTAGCTCTTTGCTTTGGTGAAGCAGATATTTGGAATACAGACAGTTTACTCCCCATCTCATCATGTCCTCAAGCAGACACCAATTCTCAGCCCTTTTTTCGACTTATGATTAATACTTATGATTAAAAATATTCAGTGCCTCTTTCTTCACTCTTTCAGCTGTAATTTCCACCATTCTTCTTCACTGCAGACAATGGTTTTTAAGATGATGTGGGTATAGCATTGTGTAAAGCATCAGTTTTAAATGGTGAATGCATGGGCTTCTGCAACAAAAAAAAATGGAGTTTTTGATGTGCTCTGATTGAAGCTTTCATTTATTTTTCAATCCAGCCAAACATTACCTAACAGCAATGCCAGATAACGCTCTTTTAGATTCCCTAGAGAATATTTTTATGGTCAGTTTTCAATGAATTCTGTCCAGTAGCTGCATAAATAATTAATTTTTTAGGAAACTAGATGTGCATATAGGATAGGAAGTGCAATGAGATTTCTGGTAGTCTCTGCTTAGGGAAGGAGTATTAAAGGTCCTCTACTGGGACTATTTTCTAAGAGAAATGAGCTTTGCTAATGACAGGCTCAAAAAGCTGGTAAACCAAAACATAGCTGTGGGCTATTAGCTAACAATTATGTTTCACTGTCCACAAGTTAAGTATAAAAGATTCCAATTCAAAAATAGTGGAGAGGTCCTTTGATTTTAGTAAAATATGCATGCATCTCAGGCTGGCTGGATCTCCAAAACTCCAGTAAACAGCCCTGAAACAAACTCTAAAATTGGGTAAAAGGAGGATCAAAGTACTGAAGAATGAAATATAAAAGGGAGTATAAGCAGAAATGGTGCAAGAATCAAAGGTTTGATCCCAAATTCCTCAACACTTTAATGCAGCTTATGTCAACCTATTGATATGCCCTCAGCATCAGAAGTCTGCTTGCAGTACTGCATATAGAAAGGGAGAAATAACTACAAATTATCATTTAGATCTCTGTCACAAATGGATAACATAAAAATAATCTACAGCTGAAGCTCACTCTTCAGGTTTTCTTTCCCAATTTTTGCTTCCCCTCCATCTTTCAAACTATAGCTGATGTGAATTTGCTGACGCAAAAGCTCGGGATATGACCACATGTGAGGTTTTTTTTATTTTTTTCTTGCTATTTACTATCAGAAATCAATCTGTCAGAGTGCAGCACATACAGAAAGGTCCAATGAGTCCAGTTTTTGTCATCCTGAGCATTTGCCCTGTGCCATAGATAACACTGGGAGCCTGTAATATATGGTACTTGGCTGGTGGCTTCTGAGAGAATTCTTTATGCGTTATTAAACTCTTCATAATGTTTACAGTAGTTCAGCTGCTGAAAGAAAATGACTAAGTCTTGCAATGCCCTGAAAATGAGTAAAAATGGAAACTGCAAAGACAAAAGCAGCAGCTGTGAGCTGTGGCCGCTGGGTTGCTGGGAACTCCCTGAAGCATGACATGCAGATATGCCAGAAAAGTCTCCTTTTTGTCTGGATAGACGTGGAGCCTGCATCAGAAAAGAGTGAGGGAGGGATCTGAGCTGAGACTTGTCCTGTTGTGTGTCCAACTAACACAGTGTGTGAACAGCTTCACACTGAGCAGCAAAGGTTTAGCTTGGGAGCATTCTGTAGTTGTGAAGAAGCGTTTGATGCAAGTCCCAGCAGCCACTCAGTTGTATTTATGTATAGTTTGCATAAGATGCCTCCCTCAACTCCCCGTAGTAATCAAAAGACTGAAATTATGGGATCCAAGGACTTTTAATATTTTTCTCCATCTTAGCTGTATGTAAAGATGGGCTTTATTAAGTGAATATTTGAGGCTAAAAACATACCACCAGGCAGGACAGTGTTACTGTCCCTGCCCTGCACAATGTTTGGTGCTATAAACTGAGAGATTTAACATATCAGTGAGAAAAAGAGAACAGTTAATGCTAATGTCCTCACAGCTCAAGTGGCAGCAACTGCAGATTAGTGTCTTTTCCTTCAGTAGGATCGGTACCTTCTGAATATATATAAAAGCACATAAATACATTCATTACATTGTTATAATGACATTCTGTGACAGTTTGTTTGTCTGGAAGCGCAGAACAGAGTATTTTAAATGCTCATTAAAGAGAAGATATGACAGCTCTACCTCTTTCCTGGTAGTTAGAGCACTGTTCCTGTGCTGGAAAGCCTTGGTTTGAGCAAAGCAGATAGACAATCATTATGAAATTCTGAGACAGGTTCCCTAACCACCCTTCATCAGGCTGTGCAGCAGACCAAAACAGGTCTCTTTGAAATACTCCTAAGTATAAAACACAGAAATATTCACTGACAAAGAGCAAGAAAGAATGACCCCATGACTTTTTCTTTGACTACAAACATGAGAAAAGATTTTCCCTGGCATTCTATCCCCAACTGATACTGCTACAGCTTGAACTGCCCACCCTGCGACCTCTCCCAATTGCACACACTGGGAATTTCATCTCCTCATACAGACAAAAGAACTGAACCTTTAATTTCTGCAATTAATATCTTAGCTACTGTCCTTTTCAATAAAATAGATTGCTTCATCACCATCTCTCCTATTTCTTTTCAAAATGCTCAAGCCAAAACTTTTAAAATTCAGTCAAAGGATATGTTACTTGACAAACTTGTGTTTTTCAATTTGTTTTTTTTTTATATTGAGAAAATTGGTCTCTATTTCTGCACCTATGAAATCTCAGATCAGACAGAACTTAAGTTCTTCTGATTTCTCTTAGTCAAATGGAATTTGGAGCAAAGTGAGCTGTTTATCTGTTTGCAAAGACCGACCTCAGATCTCGTTATCTGAGAGAATTTGGTGGAGACCATTGTAAATTTGCTATGACAATAAGAATCAATAAAATCAACAGAATGACTGCAGCAATCCCCAGTAATGGGAGTGTCTTCAGTTTGACAGGAGCAGATCCGAAGGGATTGTTTTGACTCAGAAATGAGGGTGCTGTGAAGCCCCTGGCTATTGCATGCAGAAATAACAAATTCCTGTTCATGAGACTTGACTGTCCAGGTGGAGCCGCTCTTTGCTTTATTTTTATCTGTCAATATTTGAAATTATCTGTTCATCTCTTCAGGATGTAATGGTGCTTTCTGTGTCCTGTGTTTGGTTCTTTGGTTTTCTTGATTGTAGGCAGGAGGGTTGCATCCACAGATTGTGGAACAACTGCACTTGTGCTCAGTCAGAACTCTGCTTGTTGAATGGGCTTCTTGATTGCTGGATTTATTGCTTCATGGCTGGACACAATATTTTGTTTTGGGGGACTGTCAATCCTAACTTCCCTTCAAAGGAAAGGAAAGCAGCAGCACTTGCAGCTACTCTGATTCTCCAGGGAGTCCGTGCTACCAGATGTGGTTTAAGGAAGTTCTTTATGTTTCTTCATTTGTTCCCAGATACATAAAAATGATTAGAGATCCTAAATTTGTCATAGGTTTAAATCCAAAAGAGAACTGTTCAACATAAAGACCTGTATCAACCAACATAACTCTTCCTCTAAAGATATCAATGTCTATAAAGTCACTACAGAAACATGAATTTCCTCATTTTTTTAGGGATTCCAGGGAGAGACTGAGTTGATCTAATGGCAGTCTGTGTCTAAATCTTTCTCCTATGGCTTCAGAAGAAGCTTTTGCAGCCAGAATGCTTGAAAAAAAGATTTATTCTTTATCAAACTTAAAAGTTAAAGTTTTGGCTAAATCTTAGGGCTTTGGTAGTTTTTTAAATTTATTTGGTTGGTTGATTTGGAGTATTTTGGGGAATTTTTTGTTGTCTGTAATAGAATTATATTCACTGTATGAACATTCCCCTTTCTATCTAGTTATAGTGCAGACAAAACATTTACCTCCCAAGCCATGCCAGCTGAAACGTGAGGTCATTCTCACCAGAACACAGTAAATAAGTATGCAAAACTAAACTCTAAATTAAAATCTCTAAAGAACACTAAAGCCTCCAAAGTTACAAAATAGCAAGGTTTTTTAGAGGAGATGTTTCACCCATTGTAGACCTTACAGCTATTTTCTACTTCTCTCTGCATTATATTCTGCAGGCAATTCTGCATCTCCAGCCCTAGAACAAAAGGGGGAACAAAAGCAGATGCTTTCCTTTCTCACCACCCAGCTTGGCTGAGACACAGAGGTTTCCTTGTGCATTCAGAAAGGTCCATCTTACACGGCTTTTATGGTTGTTCTATTTCTATGGCAATGCTATTTCTATGCTAAAGTGTAGGCTTCTTTAGGCATTATCATACTAAGAAAAAAAAAATTAAATTGGTTGCCATTTTGAACCCATATCCATTTAGGCATATTGTTTGGAAATACCTACTCCCTATCACCACAATCTGTGTATATCTTTGCAAGCACTAATGAACACTGAAATTAGTCTCTCTTACTTACAGGATTTCTGAACTGTCTGCAGCATTTTTGACACTGCCTTCACCCTAACTTCATTTGCTGATTATAAGTTTTTGAAACAATATTTTCTTTTCTTTCTCTACCCCAATAACCGACCTTGAGTCCTTGTTCAAGACTTCTTTAATTAATCTGGGATTCAAAATACAATGTCTGCTCTAGTCTCGTCACAAATTGACCTCACAAAATGCTAAATCAGAAGTGGACTCATTAGCATTCAGAACTGCCACAGATGAACAAAGGAGGAACATTACAGAAAATAAAAGGAAAGGTACTAAAAGAAGGGCATTGCGGGGAGAAGGAAGAACATAATTTCTTAAGTGGACTGGAGAGAAGGGGTAGGTGAAGGAGGCCACTCTGTGTCAGAACATCTTTTCAGTGATCTGTCATTTGAGAGGTAAAATGAGATTGCCTACAAAAAAAAATTCATTTTAGCTTGAATGCAAGGACATATTGAGAAGAATATTTAAACATAAAAAATCATACACAAAAATGCATGTATCTGATGCCATCATCTTAATGGATACACAGTGAACTGGTAGATTTTTCTTCGTAGCTTTGCCAATGTTTTGAATATTTTTCCCCAATGGTACATGTCTCCTTCTTTCTTAACAGCTTAGCAGCCTTTCACTTCAGTAACTTGCTAAAACAGTCCCCATCATTAAAACAGTTTGGTAGCTCTACTTATTATAGCACCTGTGGTGTTCCAAAGAATGTCTAGGACCATAAAACGAGCCTTGATTTTGGTAACTTGCCTGGTAGAGAAAGGAGTGTGAGAAGTGAATTGACAAAGTTAATATCTCATGATATTAAATGAGTAATTTGATTAATGACTCAAGTCTGATTACTGTTGTTTGGCCAGAAGAACACTGCAGGAGTACATTGAACACAAAGCATTCTCCTCCAGTTAACTCAGTGATTGGAATCATTTTAAAAATAAACCAGCCTAGTTGCTAAGATATTCATCAAGGAGGTGACAGGAAGCCTGAATTGCAGATTCTTGCTCTCAGAATTATTTTTGCTTTTACCAATGACTGTCTAATATAAAATGTTCAAAGAGTGATGGGGACATTTACCACAGTTCAGGACTCTCCTGCTGACCAAAAGGCTACATTAGGCCACGTGCACAGGGTGGGGGTTTTCTTTTATTTTTTCTTTTTTTTCCCCCCACTCTGTTCCTATGAATCTTACATCCATTGCTAGTCAGTAGGTCGAATTTCAGCAGGAGGGGTGGAAGGTGAGACACTGAAGCCATATGGTACCTAAGGCATCTTGAGCAATGAAAATTACATGCATTTGAATCTCTTAAGCTGAAGATAGATAGGAGTGTAAGGCACCAACAGGTAAAACATAATAGACTTCGTTGGCACCACTGATTCATCTTCCTCCAGTTGGAATGAAGGTGTTTCTGTTTGACACAACTTTTCTTTTTTTTTAATGTTTTAATTATAACAATTGTAATAAAGCAAACAGGCCAGACCTATTGTAAAGTAGCACAACATGATGTGTGTCCATGTGGAAAAATCCTTTTCCCCTCCTTGATCATGGCAGTTTTTTCCATGCTGTTTTTTAGGAGCATTGTAAGGGTTCTGCCATTGACTGCACTGCCCCTCAACAGTGTGGGTTTTTAGCAACCAAATGCCATGGCTCTTTACACACTCATGACCTCTTAGTATTGCTTTACTTGTGAAGATATCCCATTTAGGTGGGATTTGATGAGACCTCCTTCCCTTGCTGCTCATGGTACAGCTCTGGTCATGTGAACATGAAGGTACTAATGAAACCATTGAGGCAAATGCAAGCAGTCATTTTAGACTCTTTGTGCACCAGATTGTTCAAAACGGCACTTAAAATAAGGGGAAATATCCCTGAAATTCAGCAGTGTTGCTATTTTTTAATATTATTTATTTTCAAACTTTTCTAATTTTCCAGAAGACTAAATAAAGAAAGATTTAGGCTGAAGTTGGATATACATATTTAATTTGAATTTGATTTTTTTTTTTTCTATGGATAAATCTCTCAGGGTGGATGATTTATTCCCACTGGAAGAGCCTCAAGCTACATTTTGCAGTTTGTCTCGTGGGGCCAATTATGTAAAGGCCATCAACCCTGTGTTTTAGAGGCTAAAATTACCAGTTGCCAAGCTTGCTCACATGTTCAAAGGAGGCTCTGCACATGTGTTTGTGTTAATTTTCAGCCCTTATGAGTACACTAATTCAAAGAAGGGCTAACTGAGTCACTGCTAAAGCTGTATTCCCTCACCCTTTGTACACAACAGATTGGCTTTACAAATCTGTAGCAGGCATTTTAAGTCTCCTCAGTGAGCAAGGCACATGATATCCATTAATAATTCTCTGTGGTGGTCTGATGGACTCAAAAAGGGTGTAGGAAAAAGACAAGCATGAAAAGGGAATTTGAGGGAAGAAGTCCCAGCAGAGTTCTGTACTGATTTGGTCTCCTTGGAGTGAATATAGCTGTCATCATCTCTCCTGTAGAAATAGGCATTATAAAAGCCAGCTGGCAATTATTTTTCAGGACAATATTTATAGCACAAGGGGATTTTCTTTATAAGGTGCTGTTATTCTTTACTAAAACTATTTTGTATTATTTGTGTATTAACTTTTGAAAAATCATAGGAAAGCGCCATAATTGCTAATTTAAAAGCAGTTAAAGAGACATTAATGAAACTCCTACACTGGTATTTTATGCAAAGAATTGATGAGATCCTAAGCAGACAAAGTTCTCAGACAGATTCATTAGCTGATCTCTAACATGCACAATTCAGTTAATGAGCAGAACACACCTGCCATTTATTCAGATATATCAAGTGATATTTACTCATTTGGGAAAAGACTGCATATTAAATATAGTGAGAGATGGAAAAATAGAAGAAATAGAAGTTATGAATTTTCAATGGAGATGAAAGTTAAACACTATTCCTCCCAGGCTTAGTTGGGCATTTGAAGGACTGTGGACATGCCAGGAACTTAAATTGTAGTAGACGAGATTTCATGTCTAGAGGACTTTTTTTTTTCTTTTACGAGTTTTATCTTTTGTACTTTTGACCAAATGGAGATATAGCTCCTCATTTCAAAGAAATGCTTCCACTTTTCGTAATATAATTATTATTAAGGAAATAATTATTATTTGGAGCAAACACTGAGAATGTTAGGGTTGTTACCTTCAAGGCCTGGGTCAAGTGAGTAGATAATTATGCACAAAAAGCAGATTCAAAGTGGCAAACCTCCAGACCAGTACTTGCGGCTTTCGAGAAGGTAGAAATCAAATAAAACAAGAATTTGTTCTTGATCTCCCTGGTTTTATTTGTTTACTAAACTGCTACTCTTCTCAGAATAACTCTCATGTTGCTATCATTTTGTTATTTGCACAAAATGAGATCTGGATCACTTGAAGTTTTTTTTTTCCCATTGTGTGCTGACTGGAGAGATGTAATTTATGAATTCTGCTATAATTTCAACACAGCTCTTTGGACTGTCAGTATTTAATGGATCAGTTCATGGACAAAGACAGAAACATAGGTCCCCAAAAAGGTTTTTCATTTTCTTCAGTGTACTGCTGAATGTTTGTGGGTAAACCAAGGGTGGGTCTTAGAGCTCTCTCACCTCATACCAGCAATTATCACATGAGCTCATTGTCTGGTTCCAGTGAGCTAGGCTCCCCATTTACAAATTCTGATGGGATTAGGGGCACACAAAGATGTTGGCACTGCAGTAAATAGCATTGATGAACAGAAAAACCTGAAGGCATTTGTTAAAATTCTATCCAAAAGAGTAGCTCTAGTGACATGGACGCTGGTACCAATGTTACAATGACACCCAGCCATACCTGTACAGAAATTAATAGAATATATAATAAAGACAGCTGAGATAGCTTTAAACATCTTGCTTCATTTTCAGCAGGTATCTAACTGGTTTTCTCTTATCCTTTTGAGTATTAAATCTGAGATGTTGTGCAGGAAGCCTCTATCTTTGAGGGAAATGGAATTATCTGTGCTTCTACTCGAAGTCACTGTAGCACACATATGCACTCTTTTTTCTGTTTTTTTTTTCTTCTTTTTAGCTTGATGAAATGCTGTCTGAACAATTCAAAACTCAGCACAGATCAAGGGAAGCAGCATGGCTAAAAATATCACAAGTCCTGAAAACACATGCATTTGACAATGTAAGGTGTGACTTCAAAGTCCATCTGGTGAATCGAGTCTGTTTTTAGGGTTATTGAACCCTGTTAGCTCTTTTTCATAGTACTAATTGGAAATAGAAGGTGCTCAAAAATAAGTTGCCAAGGTTTGGGGTTTAATGAATGAGTTTAAGGTTTGCCCACAGATTCCTGTTGCTAACAGAAATGGGTAAGATTTTTAACACCAACTGCTAATCTGAAATGCTGTGGATTTTGGTGTAACTGTTTGATATAATAAAATTATAGAGTGGTTTGGATTGAAAGAGATCTTAAAGATCACCCAACTCTAACCCCCCTGTCATGAGCAGGGACACCTTCCACTAGACCAGATTGCTGAAAACCCCATCCAACCTGGCCTTGAAGGGATGAAGCATCCACAACTAYGAGCATCCTATTCCATTGTCTCACTACTCTCACAGTGAAGAATTTCTTTCTAATATCTGATCTAAACCTACGCTCTTTCCATCTAAAGCAAGTACCCCTTGTCCTGTCACTCCATGACTCCATCCATCTCTCTTGGAGCCCTCTTTAGATAGCAGAAGGTGTTACAAACTCTACCTGGAACCTGGTCCAGGCTGATCAGCCCCAAATCCCTCAGCCTCTCATCACAGRGAAGGTACTCCAGCCCTCTGATAATCATGACCCTCCTCTGGACTCATTTCAACTCCTACATTGGGGAATGCTTCTTTACAGAAAGCCCTGACAACTTCCTTTCTGATGATTTGCCTTCTTTAAGAATGATGTGATAGCAAAATCTTTCCTGCTGTTATTTTCTTTTTTATTAGCAGCTTTTCCATTTGAGATAAATTTGCCATGACTTTTGTGGTTTGATCTGCAGAGCTTTAACGAGACACGTGTACTATTAGCTATCAGATGTTTGGATCTCTCTTCTAAGATCAGCTAATGGTCGGATAATACCATTGATTACTAAGCAGAGTTGTCCATTGATTTTGCTGGACTGTCGGAAAATCGATAAAATGATGTGGCCCAAATTTCACTGAAAATGTCTACACACCATTTTTGGAATATAAGTGACTGTAGGACAGGCAGGATATTTTATGTGCCTGCTCATTGTGAACTGAATAAATGTGAAAGCCATTAGCATTCAAATGTGGAAAACAATATAACACACACAGGGGGTCTAATTTGCTTTCTCCTTCTGTCTCGTGTTTTCAGTCTCACTTTTSTAAAGTGGGTACAAAATGATATTCCTCTAGTTCATTATTTGTTTTTCATGCTCATTAATGTAAACAGCTTGAGGATTATGTAGAGCAAGGGTTAACTGAGAAATTCTGTTTAAAGTTTTATGCTATTTCTATGTTTGTTTTATAAAGGAGGTAGCATTTCTGTAACACACACCTGCTGTGTCATTCCTATTCTGTTTGAGCCCAAAGATCAGCTCCAAAGCATCTGCCTTTTGTTGCATGTCCTTGGCATAATTCAACTCCTRAAAAGGAAGGATGGCCTGACACTGAAGATATTAACTGTCTCCTTTTCATAGCCCCAGTTCAGTTCCCTATTTTTGTGTAAATTCTGCAGTGCCCCTAAACCCGTGCAGGGCAAGACCCCAGAGAAGTTCTAGAGCTGTGTGAGTTGGTGTTTGGAGGCTGGCAGAGATTTTGAACCTGGGAAGTTTCATGACATTTTTATGTGTCCTAACTGCCTGTGGAACTTGCCATGCTTGAATGTCAGTGCACAGACAAACACCATCTCAGCACTCTGAGCCTCAGTTTCCATGTGTGAAGTGGAATTAGTAAYACCTTGCTATCTGACAGGGCTGCTGGGAGGAAAATACATTTAAGACTRTGAGATACTCATATACCAAGTTAATAGGGGTGTTGGAAATCCTTGGAATATTAAGTTATGCTAATTGGTTATTTTAATTATAGACATCACTTGAATTCAGCGTAAGATGTAGACTCTTAAACCCTTTCTCATGCTGAGTTTAGTCTGGCTC
>NW_026623710.1:11694-52483 GCF_030028575.1 Malurus melanocephalus
TATACCAATGTGGGGTAGTGGTAATTTGAGTGACAGTCTTTTCTTTGCATCCAAATGATGCAAGGCAGAATGTAGAGGATCGAAGGGCTTTAGATAAAATCTGGCAGACAGACTTTTAAACTGCCAAAGAAATCCCAAAGGAACACAGTGTAGTCTGCCTCCTCTAGGCTGTCCTTTCTGCTGTCCCTGGTGGAAAGAATGAAAAGGGTTGAGWGACCCAGAGCAGGAGGGGAGATTCTTTTTTATGCTGTCTGTGTAGCACAGGAACACTGCAGATCGAACCGCCTACTAGGAATTAAAAAATGTGGAGTCATTCTTAATTTTCAGACATTCTGAAGCACTGATTATAGATTATTTGTTTTGCTTTGTTTGACCCTGTCTTMTTAATGATTTATTTTTGCTTTAGCAGAAAGAGTTGGCAGAGCAGAGAAGTCAAACACAGTCTTGAAAGAGAAAATCACTTATGACAAAAGTAAAGATAAATGGTGGCAGGGAGAATAAAAAAAAAATCCTAGAAAGGAGGTGAGATGAGGTGATGACAGAAGGTGTTTGGAGYAGGGAAGATGGTGCCAGAAATTGTATATTCACCTCCTTTTTTCTTAAGAGAATTTCCATATGTTGCCGAAGACTCGAGTTGGAGTAAAATAACATTTTCTTATACTCAGCCGAGTGAAAGGAGACAACCATTTAATCATGGGGACTTGGRCAATCTGAAAAATACATCTGCTGCATTCTTTTACACAAAATTTCTGTATAAAAGTTGAAAAMTGTCTTTTGTCTTCATCAAGAAGTAGTCAAGAGCGACCCAGCACTGAAGWTACTGCCCCAGCATATGAGAAGTTTCATTTATGGCAGTAGGTGGATACCAAAGGTGATGCACAGTTCCACACTTTGATGCTWGTAATGTCAGTCAGTTATTTAAAAATTAGCCTCTAGCAAAATATTTAAAGTGTCTGTATCAATGTTGGAGACTTCTTCAGATTCAGCCTCAGACAATGAATAAGTAAACTTAGCCTGAGGCTCAAAAATGCAACATATTTTCTTAATTTTAAAGTCATTACTGGATGATAATTACTTTGTATGGTCCTGAGTGGGTAAGCATTTTGATACTTCCTTCTGGGCAGACATATTTTAATCATCTTCACAGAATCAAGAATCGTCAAGGTTGGAAGAGGCCTTCAAGATCATCTACTCAACGAAAAATCAATGAAAAAACAATTGTGAACCAGGTGGATGATGTGAAAACAGAAATGCAAGCACTGCTGCACTCCAGGTGGATGCTGGGTGAGAGAGACCAAGTCACAGTGAAACCAAGAAAATTTCCATTCAAAAGCATTTATTTCAGGAGGATCAACACGAAAGAAATTATGATTTTTCTGTCAATAATAAGTGATATTTCTTCAGCATAGGGATCACTAAAAATCAAGAATATTTGGTTTTATTTGTCTGGTACTCAGAAAGTGAGTGACAGACAGCAAAACTTTGCAGATAAATATATCTGATATTTACAGTGGTTGGTTCACCTTATATTTCCTTTTATTAGTTTTAAGCTTATACTTACTGTTGGGTTTTAAGACTTTTATWTCCCTCTATCCTTCCTAATATTAAGATGTATTAGGCCATAAACCATAAATCTATTGCTTGCTTTATTATTGGTTGGCCTCATAAATGTAGATTTGAATTGGTTTTTTTTTCCTAAATTGTGGAAAAAAAATCAAACTTCTGATCTAAGAACTTTGTTTTAAAAGGGTGACTTGATTAAATGAGATCATAAGTGAGGACACTTCTCATAGTAAAAAAGTCAATAGTCATTATAAATTACATACTCTTTTTTTCTCCTTATGGAAGGTGAGCAAGCTCACAGCATTGGATTCAATACTGAAGATGGCATCAACCTGCAAAAYAYATGGRCAGCTTGCTGGAAATATTCTGTGTGCCTCCTTTTCACCTTTTACTTAGGCARCACAGGAGGAAGATGCAAGGTCACAGATGTGTGTTTTTATTCTGCTGCTGTCATGGTTATTTTCAATGCACTCTTAGATCACACATTCCACAGGGAAGGTCTTTTCCTCGTCTAGCACAAAGCTGAATACTTTGCTGCTGTCCTTTTGATTTAGAGAGAAAAAGCCCACTTCTGATGTACAACTTTGATTTCCTTGTAATTAAAATTGCAGTGTGGGAGCTCATCACTCCTCCTCCAATCGCCCTGCAGAGGTTCAAGGCTACCTTTGGAACATTTCCACCCCGTGGTRTGTTGATATTGAAGAGATGTCCTTGTTGTTTTCATAATTCCACCAAATTTGCTAAATGCATTCTGCAAACAGGTGAGCTACTTAAAAGCATAAACGATGGCTAAATAGAACACATATTTGTACATTCTGGGTAATGGGTTAGCCTGTTCACCTTTATATGGAAAGTGAGTGGTTTGACTTTTCTGCCTTTCAAGAACTTTTTTTTTTGTCTTTCAAAAGGACAGAACACCAGAACTTCTAGTGCTACAAGGATGAATAGCAAATTTCCACTTATGTGTGTTTTGGAGAGGTAAACCATAACAGGTTTTTTTTTCCACTGTTATTGTCACTGAATTGCAATYAGTCCCCACCCAAGTCACAGAAAACTTCCCCCTGGCAAAGACTGCTATCTGTACTGAACAGATATAAGAACAGAGATAGAGAAGTGCTTCTACAAAATGATTTGGAGTCTTCAAACAGTATTCCTTTTTATTTTTTCCAAAGATAATGCTAGAAGTCCACCATTTTGCAAAATCTAAAATAAATCTTTCCTTCCTGCATTTTCACCCAGAATCTCTTGGCAGTTTCACTTTTGCACTTCAGGCSAAAAGTAAAATTGACATTAGCTTGGAAATGGGCTGCCAAATAGTATTTTCCTCCACATCTTTCCTTTTCTGCCTCTGCAGGGTTACTGTCAGTGAGCCAGGAAGGCTGTAGGTCATAGATAAAACCAAAGCATTTGATTCACAAAATTTCTTTCCAGGGCTGAATCCTAAAGAGCAGGGACTTAGCTGGAAGTACCCTCTTTGGATGGATACCTCTTTTCAGTTTTGTACAATTTTCTACAGACAAATAACTATTAAAAAGACCAATCCATGATGGTTCCATCCATGTCCTCAAAACATCACTGTAATAAAAAACAAYGAGAAAAACCCTCTGGCACTCATATCAGTATGACATATGAAACAATATTCATTCTTAAGCACAAGAATGGAAGTTTAACTTGAAATGAAATACTGATTTTGAAGATTTATCAACTCTTATCTGTGGTGTATGTGTACTTCTATGCTTCTCAGCGTGGAACAGCTGCATCACCATGCCTCTAGGAGGCAAATAAAAGCACTGAGTTTTATTGAGCACTCATTTTCTCCAGTGTATCAGGGCTGAGTTATTTAGCACAGTCACTTTTCTTATTTTGACACGTTTGGGAAAATTCACAGCATCTAACTGGCTTTCAAATTCCCACTTCTACCTGTGTGGCTCGTTAATCTGTCATTAGTACACATGGGATGCAAAAGAAAACATGTAGCATAGGAATATTGACTGGCTCAAGAGCTGCTAAAAGGTTTCCTGTTGAACTCTGAGTGCCTTTTCATCTTGGCTTTGTCTTGTTTTTTTCTGGTGGTTTTTTTTTGTTTGTTTGTTTTTGTGTTTTTGTTTTTTTTTATTATCATTTTTTTATGTGTGTTTACAAAAAAAAAAAATAGGTCTTTGATTCTTTATCTTGTATGTCATAGACAACATTCTACTGGAGTACCATGGTTTGATAACTTTTCTCCTTTAATATCGGGGGGAAAAAATAATTTTCCCTGGCTGCAACAGCCATGTCCCTGTCTTTTACAGATGTCATTGGGTGATGTATTAAGAATGAGTTTGGATATTAATCTGATGATGGATCCTGAACTTGTCTATCATGCAACCAGGTTTCTGGTCCAGATTGGCACAAACTGTTGTATATTCTGATTGCAGTGCAGAATCAGAGCACGGATTCCAGAAATTTGGAGTTGATTAAAAATGTTCCTATTTTGTTTACAGAACGTATTTAATTTTTTTTTTTTTTGTTTATTTTAGCAATTCTGTCTCCCAGCTCTGTTATGAACCACAAGAGGAATTTCCATGGAAGGCCCAATGCTTTCACTGTGTGCAGAACGCTCTTTCAGTGCTGACACTATCAAACATAGCCCAAAACACTGAAGCAACAGTTGTAACATTTTCTTGAGATTTCAATATGATGCTCCCTTTGTCAATTGATTAGAATCCCCACAGAACTGAACTTTTGCTTTCAGTTTTCCTKGCAAGGCATTTCAGCTTCTGCACTCCATTGACAAGATGCGCTGCTTGGCAAGACAGACAGCTGAAAGAATACCTGTTCTGCTACTCATTACCTTGTTTCAGGCCTTTCAAACATTTCCCACTAGTCACTTACTGGATAAAAAAAAAAGTGATTTAGTGTCAGCTCATGTATCCTTTCAAAAGTCAGTGATTTCATCAACAATCTGTAGTATCAGGCTCCCTTTTGTAAGTCTTGGGGTGAAGTATGTGACACAAACTATCTAAGTGACTCTATGTTAAATTCCAGTTTGTTATTAACAAAAGAGGAGTTATCAGAAGAGTCTTTAACATGTTGACTAGTGCATTTCCTGAAGTGAGCCATAGGAATTTGATCATGGTAAATTTATGGAGATTTTTAAATTAGCTGCCTTTCTCTTGGTTTTTTCATTCTTATGATACTGCTATGTAGATGATGAACAATATAATCTCTGGCTGAAATAACCAGAGATCTCAATAGCACAATGCTGCATCAGAACTTCTGTTAAAATTCACGGTCTGCAATGTTTGGTGGGCAGAAGTGATTAATTTGTAGCCATAAGTGTGCCATATATGTCAAAGTGCTATGAAATTGCCAGGACAATACTCTAGCCTGTTTAGGCATTACTGTTCCTAAATGGAATGATCTGAATTAGCAGAGAACACAGGAGACAGCTGTTCTATTTGTTCACAGAGATCTCCTGCACTGTTTTGCACACTTTRAAGCTCTTTGTACAATGTTTGGTCCTTAGGGAGAAAAAAGCTAAGTATTGGGCACTTTCACTAAATCTGGTACTCAGGAATTTTTTTAATGACCARTGGTGGGTCCTCTTAGCACCTTGAGTTGTCGTAGTAAGCAGATAATGCAACATTCTGCCTAATTTGGACACCATTAATTTCTAACAAAATAKCACATTATTTGTAGTTCTATAATTAATATCTAGGCACTGTGTATGGATCTTACTGCTTCAGTCAAAACATACATAAAATATCTTCTTGGGACACTGTAACAAAAACTAGAAAATCATTGCTGAAATGAAATTTTGAAACATTATATTTGATATAGGAGACACAAAGACCAATCAACCTCTCCAGGTTATTAAACCYTCTTAGTTCATTAACATACTGGGAGGTTACTGACCTCCATCTATAAAATGGCATTATTATAAAAGCATTTTATATTTGTATGAAAACATTTGAACAGGAGTAGTAATACATCAATTGTAACYATCACCAGTAACAAGATGTTGCTCATATTAAAATAAAAATAAACAATACAGAAATGAAATCAATATCAAATTAGATAATTAGCAATTCCACCTCAGCAATTGTAATGATGCTTAAGCAAAATTAATCATACCAAAAATAATCTTTGAGTGCTGAAAAGTGATCTTTGTTTGATTATAAACCAAACTAAWTTACTTTTCTTGAGTTAATTAGGTATTTTATCTAAATTTTAAAAATTCTATTAATGCAGCTGTAATGTTACTTAATGAYTAAATTGCAGCTTAGAAGCAATTATGATCCTTCTTTCTTAAATTTTTGGCTTTACCCAGCAGCAATTTCCCTACTTCCATGAACCAAGATAGATGRATTGCAGGAAACAAGTTCACTTGTTTTCTATCAAAAGTTACAATATAATTTCAAATGTCTTCTGTAAAATAKATTTTGTTTTCTACTTTAATTGAACCATTGGAATTAGGCAACATTTTCATAACCCTTCCCAGCRGTGGATCTTAAAGATGCACTTTACCAAGGTACCAAGGTACACAGCTATGTTTTCACACTTTAAAATAAAAAGTTAAAAATAAAAAGTCTAAAATAAAAAGTCTAACATGTCTCTCATATAACAACAAAAAAAAAAAATAGAAAATCCTGGGAGAAAAAATAGKTTTTGTTGTGTTTTCAAAAGGTTTTTATCTGTTGCAGTTTCCTAGAATCATACAACAGTTTGGGTGAGAATACACCTTAAAGTTCATCTAGTTCTTAGCCTTTGCCATGGGCAGGAACACCTTCTGCTAGACCAGGCTGCTAGAATAGTATCTCTGGACTTTGAAATCACAGTGTAAACAGAAAACAGTGGGTTTTTTGGTTTTGGTTTGGTTTGCTTTGTTTTTTGGGGTTTTTTTTTTTTTGGTTTTGTTTTTGGTTTTGGTTTTTTTTTCCAATAGATGCCTTTCAGGAGCTGGAAAAAAATGGTGAATTTCTAGAACGTGTTTGTAAGCATAGAAATATAGAGGTGAGACCACCATTATTTGTGAGAATACACAATATGCAATTTTCAATTCAATTTTGTCAAGTTCATGAGACTATAAAGAACAAGAGGCTACAAGTGTGTTATTCAAAAGAAGAAACTATTTTAATTGCATGTGATTTAACTGAAAGTGTAGCTTAGCAATGTAAAGAGGAATACGTTTAAAACAATGTGTTGTTTCAGCCAGATGATCAAAATTGAGACTGTCACACATTGCCAATGGCCAAATCACTGTGGCATACAAGATGGCTGAAGTCATACATTACTTATGCTGACTTATGGGTGTGAAATARAAAAAGATGATTATTAGCAAATATCCAAATAGCTGAGAGATGCCAACTGGACAGCTTGTCATATTGACGAAGCCTAATGAGTTTATAGYTGAATTGGATAAAGATTGTAATGAGGAGAGAATGCAGGTGCAGAAAGCTCTGCAGGAACAAGATGACTCTGTAAGAACACGTGGCCTTACACCACATATTGTCCACCTTCCACCCTGCAGAGCATCTGCTGACAAAAGCAGTTTCTCTTTAAAAGAATATGCCTTTGTTCATTTTCTAATGTATTAGTACTTGGTGTGGAAACAAAACATATTCTTTTCATCAAAGACACGGTTTTCTTCTTTTAAATCATATAAAGATAAGTAAGTGGTTACTGCAGCAGAATSAATTAAAGTGCCTCAGCTGAGCTGCAATACCTGACTGCCTGATCACTTACCCCACTACAAATGCAGTGTCAGGCACTGCCTTAAACCAAACTCTTTCATGGCAGGAAGGTTAAGAGGTGTTTCTGTAGCCTGCATGTGCATGAAATTATTTTTCCATATTGTCAGCGTTGCCATAGATCATAAATTATCGAGTCTTTATTATTCTCCGAGTATTTTTTTTTTGTTTTGTAGAGTTACTTGTTGCTTGCATAAGGCTGTTCTGTGTTCTGCTGCATAAGGGGAAAAAGCAGAAATTAGCAGCAGTATTTTAAGATAACCTATTTTAAAGAATGAGGAGATGTTAAAAGCAAGCTCTAGGTATGAGAATGTTCTTCATCTAGTTAAAACTGCTTGTATATCTGGTAACCACAGAACAAAAAGACAAGCAAATAGATCAKCTCTTAGGCTTGAAATGCCCAAATATCCTTAATGAAAAAAATGTTAGCCATATCATATATAGATATTATAATTGGTTTGAAAGGCTATGGTTACATCTTTGCATCCCCAGTAAGTATGTGAACTAAAAGAACAGCTAAATGTCTTGGCTTTCTGTCTAAAAAGGGAAATTAAGCACCTTTGAGCTTTCTGCTTTTTAGAGGCCTTTACAGGATTGTAATTCTTCCTTCTTCTTGGATGGATTCAATTCCCCTGACTCTTCTATCTGCATGCAAAATTCTTCATTCTCTCTTCTTTGCAGATAATTTCGATGATATATTTAAGTCACAAGCAGAGATTATGGAATTAACTGTCAAAGTGAAGAGCATCAACCTGAGAGGAGCATGGAATATTTAGACTTTCCAAAGAAACTCAGAGACGAAGTAGCTGAATTACTGAACTGATATCTAATCTTTAATTTACAACTGCTTTGCTGAAGTCTGGGGGATGGCAAACAAAACACTAGTTAAAAAAAAAATCACAACATTTGCAGATGTGCTGGCTTGTAAACCTGGTGTCTGCAGCAGGAAAAYTGGGAGAAATTATAATTAAGAATTGAATTGGTGTAGATGTGCATAGATGTGCTTTACCTTGGAAAAATCAGCATGGCTTTTGCAAAGGGAACCACAGTGTTGAAAATTTATTGGAGATCTTTGAAAGGAACAGCAGGCATATGGATAAGGTAGATCTGATAGATATAATCTATTTGGGTTGAGGTGTTAAGCAGCCATGCATAAGATAACTTAGGTAAATAATTGGTTATAAAACAGGCAGCAGACAGTAGGAGTAAATAGTCAATTCTCCCAGAGAAGGGAGAGGAGCAGTAGAATCCCACAGGAATTTGTGCAGAGGATTGTTGTGCTTAATATGGTTGTCAGAGACCTGCATAACAGGGTGAGCAGTGATGTAAAGTTGGGTGATGATACTAAATTATTCAAGGATGAGGTTCTGACTAGGAAAAAATTCAGTTTTTGTGAGATAAGTGAAAGAGAAAAAAAATCCAAAAAGAGTGGATGAAATTCAGCATAGCTAAATGTAAAAAGATCGGAAGAAGGAAAGACAAATCTACTTTCATATACAAAGTGCACTGAGATAACTGKTGCCAGTCAGGAATCATTTTTTGTTGATGAGAAAGAGATTTGMACTGAAATGCCAGCTGGTGCTCAGTAGCCATCATAAAGCAAATGTAAGGAATTATGAAGAAAGTAAGAGCAAAACAGAGATCACTCTTCCACCATAAAAAGTCATGGATTCAGACATATCCTGGAATATTCTWTGCAGTCCTGAGCCTCTCATCTCAAATTCATGAAGGAGAACTAGAAAAAACACAGAGAAAGGTGGCAAGAAAGATCAACTGTCTGTAACAGCTTTCATACAAGGAGCCCTTGTGTGAGCTACAAGTCTTCTGTCTGGGAGAGTGACATGGGGGAAGGATGTGATAGAAATGAAAAAAAAAATTCTTGAGTGATATGAAGATGGTGGGCGGAGATTAAACTGTTCACAGTCTCTTCTAGTTGAAGAACAAGAGACAGTCAAATGAAACTCACAAAACCCACCTTTTTTTTTTTTTCTTTTAAGAGAAGGGAGAGGTGATGGTTGATTATACAAGACATGAGACAGGAGCAAGTTCTTGGTGAATATTTTTCATTTGAAATATCTTTATGGACTTAAAGGGTAGATTGGACAAGTTCATGCAGAAGAAACCTATCAAGGTTTACCAAACACAGAAGACCCTCATCTGGCTCAGCAAATCTCCAAAACAGAAACAGCTGGAGGAGAGGAGAATGATAAGGAGAGATGGTTGGATTATTGCTGTTCATTGGTACCAGACTCTTGTCCATTCATTAGAATCAGTTGACTGGAGTAGGCCCCAGTTGGTTTGATGTAATATGGATATTCTTACATTCATCTATTCCAACCAAGTTTCCCTATTAGCATGCCAATTGTCACATTTCAAAGCTGAATTTCAAGACATACCAAAAAAGTGTGGTCGATGTACAAGCTGGGACTCACTGTGAACTAAAAAATAAATTTAGATGATGCCATGTACATGTACACATTGTTACACCCATCAAAGCTGGGTCATGTGCATACAGAGTACATGTACACCACTTTTGTATTTCAGCCCACACTTCTCTTCTCCTATTTATAAAATCTTCCTGTGGGGTTCAAAAAGGACAAACATGCAGTTGAAGGGAGCCTGMAGATGGAGGGAGGATGATCAGTGGTATGGAGCAAACGTAAAACTGTACAGACACATAAAGAATGATCCATCTGCCTGTTTGGCTCCTGGTAAACCCTGAGCACTTGTGACTGTATGTGGGCAGTTATTATGAGCTGCATATGTGCTTTGGAGACCATGAGTGTGAAACTTCATTGCAACTATGGKTTTTTTTCAGGTTTTACATATTTAGACTTCTTTTCTCATCTTTCCCACTAAATAAAAACAAAAGCTTCTGAATATAGATGGCTTATCTTAATAAATATGTAAATAAACACCATGAAACAAAACAGATTTTTTTTGTTGTTGTCATTGTTTCGTGGCTTTTTAGTTTGATTGCTTTTTGGTTTTTGTGTTTTTGTTGGTTTTTTTTTTTTTTGTTTCATGTTTTGCATTTGTCTGATTTGTAATCATTGGTTTTTACTTTTGATAGACTGGCATACATCTAATATTATCCTGGAAAATACAATTTATTCACACTATTGTTATTAATCTCTTTTATTTATTTATCATAGATTTTTATTAATCTTTGACACTGTTCTACTGTCCTTCCTAGAAAGTGCTCATGTATCTGTGTACCTTATACATATAATATAGCTTGCAGTGAGAGCTGCAGTCTGACCTTAAACAAAAGAATTTTTGCAAAATTAATTATTTAAGGCTCCTGCAGTAGTCTTGAAGTTAAAGAATAGGGCTTAAGACAGAGGTAATAGGGGGTCTATTTCTAGCCCTGTTCCTGACATCCTAGTTATGAAATTTATTCTTGTTTCTAAGCAAAAGCAATGTAAGAAATTGTAGCTAACACTTTTTTTTTTTCCTAGGGTAAATGGGAAATCTTCAGTGGAAGSACATACTTTTAGAAAATTTATTCATGTTTTCCCATCACAATTTACCCATTCTTTTCATCTGACAGAYTAAAAATACGAAGGACAGTAGAGATGGAAATTTGCAGCTGAAATTTTGGAATGTCATTGCTGTAATATTTTTGTTTATAGGATTAGTTTCTGCCATAACTTTAACTGGGGACAAAGATAAGTACTTAGAATGAGAAAAYGTTTCCATTCTATCCAGTGATGCAAGGGAGCATTTAGAAGCAACCAGGAGAACAGACCCTGTAAAAAGAAAGTGCCACTTTCATTATATTGATATRTAAGAGCTGTGTCTGAAAACCTGCCTAAGACTATCCCTGAAGAGGGCTCAGAGATTGTCTGTGGTTGAGAATAGTTATGCACCTGATGCTTACAAAAGCTAGAGCACACCAGGATGATTGAAATGTGTTCAGTTCTAATTTATTTTTAAAAATAGCCAGTGGATCAAACACTAATATAAAGAAAGAAGGTTCCACTTCAATCACCTCTACAGCAAGAAATTAGATAGTCTTATATCTTAGTATCTGTGATGTTTTAAGGCGTTCAAACGGTAAAGTAGGGCTCCTCTGGTTTATCCATTTTGGTTTGTTTACCTAGCAAAGTATTTCCCAGAGAAGGATCAATGATGGAGTCACAGAAAAAAAAAGAAAAGAGAAAAAAATAAAAAAAGAAAAAATAAAAAAGAAAAAAGAAAAAAGAAAAAAAAAGAAAAAAGAGAGATAAAAAGAAACCCCATTTTCTTTAAGATCTATAGTATTCTCTATTTGCTGGTCAAACAGATTATTTGCAATGTCCATACTCTTACAACTCTTAAAAATACAGGATAGAAAATTAAAAGAGCACAACACATACACACAAACACATATTACAATTATTTATTTAGCTCATCCAAAGGTTCCTGGTGTCACTGGAAAAAATACAATATATACATATATTTCTATGTTTGCATGCATGTGCAGTCTTGTTAGCTAATGAAAGTTGTTGGTGAAGAAAGAAAACTAAGAATGCATGAGAAAGTGAGAAGGAAAAGGATAAAATCTATTCAACAATAACAAATAGAAAGAAATAGGATGGTTCAGTGGCTCTTGATTTAATACTTCTGGACAACTCCCCAATGGAAATCAAGAATTACAAATCAGTGATATGTATTTTGTTCATCTCCTCATCAATGTGCTGAGCATGAAAATGGGATCTAATTTAATGCTTACCCTATGAGCTGATTACATGATGTGCACACAGAGTGCATATTCGTATATTAACATAAAGGACTGAATATGAAAACAATAAAAACACATCTGTTACCAATCCTTACCTTTTTCAGATTGACTTTTTTTTTCTCCTTATATATCTCTGTSTTATATTTGAAATCTCGTAGTTGCAGCACGCATTTCTACTCTGYCCACAGCAGTGGGTAACAGTTTGGTTCAATATTCTCTTGTCATATTACCTCAATCCCCAAAAGAGTAACATCTACTAAAGACAAGATTTTTGTGTGTTAGTTTTTAAAAGAAGTGGGAAAAAAGGTTGTTTTTTTTTTCCCCTTGATATGACAGACACACAGAAGTAATATGTCCTGGTTCCAGCCAGGACAGGGTTATTTTTTGTAGTAGCCAGAAGGGGCCATGGTTAGGACTTGGAGGTTGTCATTGCTGGGGCTGGGGRAAAGGGGACATGAGGTGTCTTCCAGGGAGAAGGGATCCCTTCCAGTTGAGTCTCAGTGGGAACTTTGAATTAGGGAATATCATTGCTAAACCACGACAGTATGGCAGAATGTGTTCTGGTACCATACTCCTTAGACAATAAAGTCTTCTGATAAATGAATAAAGGCTGAGTCAGACAGATTTCTTGTGTTTCAGGAAGAAAGAATCAAGTGGCCTTGTGAATGAAGAGGTCTTAAATCTTGTTAAATAGTTGATAATTTTTGATTGGCGAAATTGAATGTTAGTTGCATTGCAATAAATGCTTGATGTACTTGCCCAGTGCTGAGGTCAGGACTTCCTGATTTGCTAAAGAGTGATTCCTTCAAATACTTTGCCTTCACAAGAAAACAGCACATGTTAAAAATCTGAATAGTTTTTTACATAATTCTGTTATATTTTTACTGACAGGGCCTTAGTTATTATTTAAACTTCTGAAGGCATCCTCTGAAGGTATCTTTGTTGCATTGACAAAGGAAAATGAGCAATGAGATATTGACAATGAGCCTTCTAATGTGCTCTGATCACTACTTGGTCCTGCCTGATTTTTTTTTATGTACTAATGTAGTATAGATGAAATTCAGTCTATTAATCTAGTGTGCAATACATTTTGCTTATACTGACGTATAAGACATTATATTTTAGACATCTTAAAAGGTTCATCGGTGTCACTTGAAAAAGCTGGATAAATTAATCTTGAGATTTTCTATGAGTGGGTGTTAAGCATGTCTTTGTGTCTGCACTTAAGTCCTGACTTTTTATATTTTGAGAAAATGTGTGTTTTATAAATGAAACAGCTACTTAAATGATGTAAAAAGCAAAATGAGGAGATAACATACTCACAGGTCTTCACTGTGTAGAAAAGATAGTTCAGCTGGTTTAAAAATAGGCATAAAAAAACAGAAAAAGGGAAAAACTATGATAGCATGTGTGGGTAGATTGCTAACATCATAGAAAAATCACTCCCCAATTTGATGTGTTCATTGTCATGCCCTTTAGAYAACTAGTTCTCACTTAGCCTTGATGCTGTTCTGGAAAGCACAACACCAATTAACAGAAAAACAAAATCCAAAAACCAAACCTACAATGAAGCAAACTCTTCCCAGAATCCCTACAAGAAGGAAAAAACCTAACAAAAAAACCCCACAACAACCAAACTAAAAAGCGCAGGAGGGAGGGGGAAGAGGTGATGTATTCTTCTCAGAATAAACCTCATCTTCATTAGTAAACCAAAGAATGCATGTWCACTTTCCTGTGCTTTTTGTTGCTTAGAAATAAAGAGCAGTGGCATAAAGCCCTAGTGCCATTACAGTCAATTTACAACTCCCTATTTACACCAGCTGAGAAACTGGCTCATAATGTTGTTTAAATAGGATGACAGCCCAGAAAATTTTCTGATGAATGAGTCACCCAATTGTGGAACCAAAATTCATTCCTGACCCACTATGGCTACTACATTTATATTATAAAGAAGGTCATGGTTGTTTTATGTTAAATATAGTACCCTTAGGATTTAATTAAAAGGGATTTTAAATTATGAATACCAACGCCAGACAGGTCATATTGGATAATCCAGTTTTATTTTACAGTAATTGGTTACACAAGTTATTATTACATTATTTAGAACATCCTGATTCTCAGTGGAAGTCCTTGGGCATTTAATTAACCATGAGTACAAAATGACTTTAAAAAACTGAAGTCATTAAGCCCTCCTTAAATAGCCTTTTCAAATGGAAATTGACAAYAACATTTTCATTTAAATTCCTATAGTTTTGTGGTATTTAAATGAAGAAACAAGGTAAAAAAATGCTGGCTTAATTGCTGTTTTATTTATTAGTTTTAATTATTACTTTTAAGTGGATATTACATATTTTGATTTTGATCTAAGGTTGTCATAACTTGATTTTTGCATGTTCTGACTTTACAGGTATCTTGACCTTCACTTTGGTAAAGTTTGCAGGACTCTAAGTTTCTAATCATGAGAAATGCTGGCTACTGACCATGTGCCTTTGCTGAGTTCTACAGATTTTGATGCATTTATAAAAAATAGCTGGAAGACATTTGCTGTGGTAATGGCAAATTTTAAAGGACAAGAGGGAATTTAACCTTTGCTTAACTGAAAGACCAAATGACCATCATTTACTTCAGTGTAATAGTCAAGAATAATGAAGCACTCAGTTATTTCTTCAGAGCCAGGCCAATCTTTTTGTTGTTTTTTGAGATTGATTTTGAGATTGTTGAGGAGTTCAACTCACTGAAGATATTCCAGAACTGTCTGGATGCAATCCTGTGCCGTGTGCTCTGGGATGACCCTGGTGGAGCAGGGTGSTTGGATTCGGTGACCCACAGTGGTCCCGTCCAATGTTGCCCATTCTGGGATTCTGTGAGATGCTGGTCAATGCAGTTTTCAGTTCCATTTCAGGGGAAACAGGATACCCAGATTGTACCAGCAAGGCAGCACTGCCTGCAGAGAGCTGACTGAGAGTGCAGAAAGGGTCAGAGACAAACCCTGAACAAGGGTTCACTGTCCTGCCAGTCTGGGGGTCCTTTGCATACAGACAATACAGAGTTTATTTGCAGCAATTCTTTTCACTAATTGCATTCTGCTTCAGCCTCTTTGGGTATGAAAAGTGATTTATCTGGGCTGCCATCAAGAACGGGGTACGATGGAAGTGCTCTCTGGCACATCATGATGTGCAATATTAAACAGTGTTTATCCACACGTTCATTTGCATCGCARGTCTGGGCAATTGTTAAATGTAGCRCAGTCAAATATAAATTYAGTAGGGACAATAAATGGCAGGTTGCTATTTGTGCTGTTTGCTTAATTGTTCTATATGACTGAGAAATTGATGGGAATTTACTGCAGGCTTTTGATATTCAGTGTTGCTGTGTCACAGTACATTGAGAATAATGAATAGGACATTCACTCTGGAGCAAAGAACATTAGTTTTCTTACCGAGGAAACACGGAAGCCAGCAGGAGAGGAGAAAATTGCCAGGTAGATTGTCGACATAAAGGCAAAGGTACCACGCTGATAATAACCAGGGGAAATATGAAGATAATAACAGAGGATGATAACAACCCAGCTGAGGAAGAGAGGGGGGTCTGGAAGATCAAGTGATCCCAAGCTGTGCACAGCTATTATGCAGATGGAGGGGCACCTCTGCTCCTGAAGAAAGGCGCTGGTTTATTCACCATGTAACAGAATGTGTTAACTCCAGCCTTGTATCAAACAAGATSAGGCCTTGCTTTCTTCCTGTTACCAGGAGTGTGTATTTCTTGACAGATTTCCACACCACTGCCTTGTTWTTGTGGATGTATCATTATTTATCCCACTTTGCCCTCCCTCSCTCCCTCCTTGGCTGTGGGGCTCTGCAAGTCGGAGGCAACTGTCACGTCAGGTCTGTGTGAATCTGTCAGACACAMGATGAGGAAAGATGGAGTGATCACTCCTTGCTGCCGTGTTTACTCTGTTTTCTGTCTTCAGCAGGGCCTGTTTGCAGAGAGATGCTTTCCAGAGCTCTTCCCRTCAAGGATACCGGGAGGAGCGAGAGGAGCCACGGTCACAGCACTGCTGCCCTGCAGTGACAGAAACCTTGGATAATCTCCCTGCCTCCAGCAGCTCCTCCTGGAATACATTTCCTCCCTAAMACTCCTATTCCTTGCAGCCTCTTCCAGCTCCTTGTGGCCATCTGCATCACTGGAGGGTGAGGAGCGAGGAAGAGGAGCTAAATTGTGGGAGGAGGATTGGGCAGGGGGGCAGCAGCAACAACAAATTGTGGGGAGCATTTTGTCCTGCCATGGAAATCAGCTTGCTTTTAGCAAGAGTTGTTTTCTACTGTTCAGAGTCACCAACAGTGGTGGCTATGCAATTTTTTTTTGTGCCTTTCCTTTCGAAGTCATAATTTACTTAAAAACAGTTTTGAAATGGGAAATCCTCTGATCTCTACTTCTGCTTCATCTCTTTTCTTCCCTGCTTCTAATTCTTTACTTCCTCTCATCTTCTTTTTTTCTTTTGGTTACCTGGTTGGGATTTACAATCAATATATTTTCTGGGCTATGGTTAGATCAGCATCCTAACAAGAACAAGAGAAAGGAAAACAATCTTTGAAATGTGATAGAAGTCATTAGGCATCATGTTGCATATTTATGAATCCGATTCACATCCTGTTTTGAGTCTTGGTAACAGCAAATGTATCATAGGACGCAGTGCCTGAAATACTATAGAAAGTTACTTTATAAATTGCTGTCCTAAAATACTGATGTGTTGCTTACATGTCCTAAAAAGTTTTGTTTTACCAGCAACTATGCTTTTTTTTTTTTTTTTTTTTTTTTTTTNAACTGTAACAGTCTCCTTCTCCCAAATAAAACTTCCATTGAAGAAAGGATGAAAGTGCTCTTCCTGACCAATTTTCCATTGCTGGTTACTCACTGTTGGCATTATAAGAAAGATAGTGATCTGTAACTAGCTAGGCAAAGATTTTCATTATCATGTTCTGTTTTTACTAGAAGTCTTGGGAAAATCCAGGTCATTGACTTTGTAATAATAAGTCTATCTCCTCTCAAACAACTCCTGCCTGTCAGAAAGGATGATTCAGGAGTGGTAGGCTCTGCTCAGAGCCCCTAATGTACTGAGAAAGATAACCAGAGCGGCAGCAGCACAGGACTGGGCCCAGAGCTGACATATTATAAATATTTTTTAACTGAACTCTTCATTTATTGCTTTTTCTTTCCCCTTCTAATAGCTTAACTGCTGAAATTAAGGGTATGCAACAATTTTCTGATTGCTGCAATGGATCCTCTAGCTCAGGTAATGCAAGTGCTTAATATTTAATGCAGAGTTCTGTCCATGGCTCTCCCTACCAACCTACGTTATTTATATAATCTGGTTATAGAAATTCTGTCATCACCATGCCTTTCTGTCATTTTAAGCTCTCTCATAGTGAGAGCTTATTAACTCGTGCTTTATTAGATTCTGTGCCTTTACAGCCAAGTCATTAGACACAACCATTACCCTGGTCTCCTTTCCTTTCTGTCTCAAGATCCATCTTCACCGTGATACCCGTGCTTAATGAGAGTCCTTACGTAGACAGGCTGCAAGTGATTCATTTGTAGCTCTTGCCGACTTGTTTTATAGAATAAAAAAAAAAGAAAAGGATCCTTAAAGCTTGCAGCTGAATGTTCAGCCAATAGATTTCACAATCTTGTGTTCCAATTAGTTGCTGCTGGGTTCTGCATCCTTCTTCCACGCTGCTTCCTGCGATGTGCATTGCTGATGTTTGGACTGTAGTGATTTTGAGGGAAGGAGTATTTCCTCTTTATGTTCATACAATAATCAGCACAGAGAGGGCTCCAAACTCACCGGGGCCTCTGGCTGCTGCTTGCTTACTGCTAATATACATTATATATACAGCCAAACAGTGGGAAGAGGTTAGGGAGGGTATTCTGGGTTTTGCATTCTTGTTCAGTTTTGCCACTACCACATAGTTTTTTATATTATCTTCATTAGCCGGCAATTGCAATGCTCAGTTCAGGTTCAGATGAGACAAATACTAACTTTTAAAGGACTCCATCTCCAGACACAAATGGTTTAGATTTTACTTAGAAAAAAGACTCAAGTAGAAGACTGTTCATGSACTGAAATTTATTTAGTAAAAATCAATGAAAGTATCTTCTGAAAAATGGATTTTTGGCGTGTGTGTGTTTGTATTTTTTACCTTCATTTTTAAGGTGCATGTAAGAATTAATACAGATTTTTTGCTAATACTCTGACCCCACTCTGGCATCACACTGAAATATTCATTAACCTGAATTGCTTTACAGGGTCTGGATTTTGATAKAAGCAAAAAGAGGCGGTTTCTGACTTAAAAGTAGTTTTTGAATTGTCTTCAGTTGTTTCTATTTCATCTGACAGTCTTCATTGAGACTCCTCAGGTTAGTTTGGCAAGTAAGACCACACCAACAAAACCTTCTCAGAGAAATGGAGGAAAAGGATGTTATTTACATGCAACTGCAGCTTTTCTGCTGATGACTTTGTGCATGGGCTTCTGGTTAAGAAATGTTCATGATCATAACAATGCTTCTGGAAATAAGTAAAATCTATTGGTACATGAAATCCTGCTTTAGAAGTCGTGCCTTACAGATATTAAAAATGAATCTGTCATGGAGCCATGAGTAGGGCTTTTTACAAAGCATTTGTTTGATGTATAGTTGCTCCCCAGAGAGAATAGTATCCAAGAATGARTTCTGTGTAAATGAGTGCATTTGGCACATCCTAGAGTGATGTCAAAGCTTCACTGGCTCCAAGGGGTAGTTTTGTTTTGACAAACCTAGTTTCAGTGCCTTTTGCTTAGAATTGATTCGAGGAATTTGGAAATATATGAAAAGAATATATCAGCACRATGACACCTACAATGAGCAGAAGGCATCCATTAGCAGGCAGAGGAAAAAAAACAAACCAGAACAAACCAGCCTTGTCACTGTTTTATTAGAAATTTCCTTTGTTTTTTTCACCTGAATGTATCTATACATCTATCTCCACAGCAARCAAAGAAAAATACTCGAGTTGAACTCTGTCAATACAGAGTGATTCAGAAGTGCATTTTCAGAGGAAGCTCTTGTTATTATTTATATTTATTGCATGAATGCAGGATTATCTGCATAAGGTCAATTCCTGAAGGGGAGAGACAAGTCTGAAAGCTTGTTTTAGTGTCCTACATCCTTCAGGAGGAGTCAAACCACATTTCACTCTAAGATAACTTCCATGAAGTTGAGCAAAGTTTACTCTGCTGTGTGTTCCCAGCTCACTGAAATTGCACATTCTAAAGCCTGACCCAGAGCTCGGATGGTTTCAGTCCCTGTTGAGTTCCCTTCCCTGGTGAACAGTGCACTGGGAGGGTGACCCATGCTGGCTTGGATCCATTACCAGAACTCCTCCAGTCTGGGCAGACTAGCGCCAGAACCTGGATCCAAACACTGGGAAAGGCATATTAACATTCCAACAGATAAATAAAGATGCTGGTGTGTTCCTGGGATTTTTTTTTTTTAAAACCTATCTAATTACAAAAAATATACAGTTTATCCTAGAAGAAAAGACATCAGTTTTCATCACCTGAACAAGTTCTAGCTTTTCTACTGTTTTACAGGGCATAGGAACCCCTTGTGGCACTAAATCAGAAGGGTAGTTCCTTCAGAGGGCTCTTGCAAGTGCCTGCTCTGGGCTGGAGAGAGCTTTGAGATCTGAGCAACTGGAAAAAACCCACCACTGCAGCCTTGGTTCCACCTCTGAGGCCCAGAAGGATGCAGAACTTAACAGGCACACCCCTGCAGATAGTTTCCTACCTTTAGCTAGATTTCTTTGTGGTCAGATTTGCCGAAATACCTTTTTCAGATGATTGAATTGAGTGGCGTTACCTACTGAGGTGAGCAGCCACACAAAACAAGCACATTACAGTTCTGAAATGTTCACGGTCCTTTACTAAAACAGGTTTAAATGGTAGAGTTACTTTAGTCTGGTGGGGCTGCTGGGGAATTCAAGGTCCTGGGGAGCAGCTGGATATTGCACCTTGGGTTGAGCAGAAGCACATGGGATTTGCTCACACTGCAGCTAAGATTACAGAGAAGGGATCCCAAACCCAGCTGTGGCTGAGGCAGGCATAATTTATTCTTCCAGAGCTTGATCATTGCAAATATAACTCTGACGTTTTCYGAGCTATAAATTACATCTGCAGTTATTTTTACAGCCATGGTGCTTGGAGAGAGTATAACACATGTATTTTTATACTGTCTTGCACTTAAATGGTCTCAACCAAATTAAAAACATTGGAAGGAGTAGTTGATTTCTGTCACATGAGGATGGATCTCAAGCTGACTATCCAGAAGCACAAGGTATATTAACATCTAGTTAAGTGCCTTACTTCCTGCAGTATTTTCTTTTGCAGAAATATTTCATTATATATATTTTTAGTATATGCATACATATTAATACTATTAGTACTTTGAAAAACATAAGGGACTAAGCTTTTATGTGCAGATTAAACACTGATTACCACTGTTAGACTGTAAAATATTTGGCTAATATTCACAAGTGATTAAAGAAAGAGAACTTAGGAAGATAGAGACTGTTTAATTTAGGGTAAGATTACAAATTATCCATTAAGAGAAAGTGGTTTTACTTCTATGCAAAAATTAACACAGGAATTTGCTATGAACCAGAAACTGATTATAAAGGAAGCAAATGGTTCAGGTGACTAACTCTAAAATGTTGTCCTGGGAGTTCTGCTTAGTCACTGTTTAATATCAGACTCCATGGACCTCTTATTTTTTCTTATTCTAAAATTTTTCATAAGATCAGAATTAAGCTTTTGCATGAAAATAAGAGTTGAACATTACCTGGGAGGTGTTCTACTACACAAGAAATCAGAAAAACAACATATACTACAGATTCCTGAGCAGTAATAGACAATTTCTTTTCTGCATTTTTTATCTACTCTGAAAATATGTTTTTCAAAATTATTTGATTGTTGCAATGTCTATCTTTGCATAAGCACTTTCCCATTCTAAATTGCWTGCAAACATCAGCTTGAAAATGCAATTTAAAAAAGATATCCTTAATGCTCTGCACTGATGATGTCATCTGGCATTAACTTCTTCCAGAAATCTTTCCAGTCAAAAAGAATATGCAGGTATTTTCACACTAACTCCTCCTTGTTAAGCTGAATAACTTGCTTAGTACATACACTTCTGAGAAGAAAAGTAGATTGCAACATGATGCCAAAATAAGTTTTCCTATTTGAAGGAAAGTGTTCATTTCTGCATGAAGTGTCTGTGCACATCCCTCACAGATTTGAATGCTGCTGAAGCATTGTGTGCATTTGCACTTCATTCATTCTTGTGCTGATCTAAAGCTTGATGAATTCATTGTTCATTCTGACTCTGAATAAGGTTCTTCTTCTTTTTGCTGTCTTTGTCTACTCCTTATATTTTAAGAAGAAGTGTACCCTTTTTTGTAATGAACCAGTTTCCCCCAGCTGAGCAAGTGCTGAAATGTTGGACTTCTGTAACACTGCTGCAGTCTGTTCTGTTAATTAGGCTATAGAAAAGTTTTGGTTTTTTTTTTTTTTTTTTTTTTTTTAACCAGGATGGGACAGAATGATGCATTTGCTCTCAAGGGATGTGTCCATTTTCCATGCATGAATGGACTATCCAAAGCTTTGTCCAACACATGCATCAGTCACATTTGTCTCATTTAATAGAATAATTAAATCACAGCAACTTGTATTCTAGAAACAATGGATTGGTTTTTCTACATTGACTAACTTCTTTTCTTTTCTAGAAGAAAAGGTTTACAAACATTTGTTGCATAACACACTGAAGAAAGCAAACATATATGATGATTAAGAAAATTCTAATATGAATTTTATTTAGAGGATAAGTCTTGTTGACATCAAAGCCTCTGGACACTGGACTGGAGATTTCCATAAAGATGCTTCCTAAATGTGTAAATTCAAAGATTATTCATATTACTTTTTCAATCCATTTTTAGTTTTAGCACTTCAGGCTGCATAAATATATTCAGAAAGTGCTATAATGAACCATGTGTATGGAAACATTTGCAAGGTAAAGCCATTAGGTTTTACAGTACTTTGGCCTATGACAATTTGAAAATATAGTTGTTAGTTTCTGAAAGCATTGAAAACAACACTGTGCATTAATTTATTTTTTTTTCCCATATTCTTCAGTAGTAAGTTTCAGAACTGTCTTGTTAACTGTGGCATTTCCACTATGAWATGCAGTCTTTGCTGATAGGCAACTCACAGAGTTGACACATTTTAGTGTCAGTGCAGAAGCCTAAGAGTGATTCCTCTAATATTTGAACTGCTTGATRTTAGTGATCGTTGCATTATTCTGCTGCATCGATTTGGATTAGACTCTGGCATTTGGAAAAAAATAGGCAAGAGTCCCTAGCAAAGTTAGATGTAAATAATAATGTCATCAGATCAAATTCATATTCTTTAAAAGTCTGAGATGTTAACAATAAGGAAGTGTGGGATACTCCACTAACTTAATTCTGCAAGTGCCAGAAAGCCAGGCATATAAATGTTTCCAAATGTGCAGGTATCAGGGAAATTTTTATTTTAATGTAGTTCAGGGAATAGTTATATATAATGCTGCATGATGTGTTCATATTTCTTGCTGAAACTCAGATTGCTGACATCAGTAGTTGCTGGAATTGTAAGTTAAACAGTAAAAACTGCACTGCAAAGGTGCAAAAGCACTGCAGCAGTGGGAAGAAGGGATGCAGTCAGGAAAATAAGAAACCCTCAGACTTATGCCTCTAAAAGTGGTAAAAAGACTTCCACTGGTCCCAAGTGAGTTCTARATAGGGGCCTGAGAAAAATATTTTGGGGTAAGGAGAAGAGGATGAGAGGAGAGGTAATGAATATGAAACCACTGGTATAAGGCTGTGGGCTCAGAACCATCCCTGTCTCCAATGACTTACCTGTATGTGTGTGGGTATGTCCCTGTGATGAAAATATTTTTTAAAAATCAGATTTAAAAATATTAGGTTTTTTTTTCACAAGTTTTTCAACACTTCAACAGGTTCGGGGGGKTTTGCATTTTGGATATAATCCTCAGTACATTCCTTGCAAATGCAGACTTCTATATTTTGTTTTCATTTTTTTCACTTTTGCTTCAGAATAAAATTAGAAAGTCTATTTTTTTTTCAGGTTAGATAAGTGCCAGGTACCTCCTTGTCTATCAGAGCATGTAAAGAAAAGTAAAACCTGATTCTAAGCCCAGGCTGGGGGTAGCTGCTGATCAGGAGGGGTTCGTTCCTCTGTAGGGAAGAGAAGCCAGTGAAGAATTTAATTTTTGAGCTGTGCGAATTATTTATGTCCTCCAGCATATTTTATGCAGTTCCTGAAGCAGATGACTCAGTTTTAAGTCTGCTTGGAGACAGGGGCTTAATGTGGATGGCTCTTTGCCTGGTTAGGCAGCCTGTGATCCCACCCCCTGCAGCACAGGGAGAGTGGGGAGGGTCTTTGCTGTGTCTGCTCTGAAGGGTTGTGGGAGATGGTTATCCCCATACAGATGGAGAGCTGCTTCTGTRTCTTGATGCTTCCATGTGAATTGAGCCCAAGAAAGCTTTCATGTTGTAAAAAGAGAGGAAAAGGATTATTTCCTGAAGATTTAAGAACACCTGAATTGCTCAGCTGATTCACTGGGGAGTTATTAACCAGTCTGGACATAGGTACCACAGACTTAATTTTTTTGCTGGATATGATGCAGCGTGTTCTGTATTCTAGGAGAAGTTGAAGGAGCAGCTGCTGCAAAACATCTTTGAAYCCATAAGCAAAAATCTGAGAAGTATAGCTGTAGTTGTCCCATGGTAACTTAAAAAACAAACTATGAAGCCTCAGGAAAAGATTAATTTTCTCAAAAGAAGTATTAAAGAATATTTTCTGGAAATGCAATATTTTGATGCAATATGTTAGCTATTCATTTTTGTGATGAAAAGTCACAATCATTTGTGAAAGATATTTTTCAAAGCTATGGCAATAAAAAAGAAATCTCTCAGATCTTCTTTAAAAGGTGGGCTGATCAAAAAGCTTAATGTATTCTATGTTCCTGTTTAAGGAAAAACTGATTGTATTTCTTTTTTTAATGGGCTTCTATCATTTTCTGCAGCCACCTGGCATTCTGGTTTCAGTTTAACTCTGGCTTTCTAAAACACACAGCTGATGAAACACAGAAAAAAGTGAATTAGACTTGAAAATTATATTGAGTCCAGTGTTCACTGGAAGTTGTATGCTAACAAGACATTTGATAAAATATTTTATTACTCTTTGCTGAGTTTTATCACATAGATCAATGTTGGTTGCTGTATCAAACCATTAACTTTGAGATCAGAGAGGCCTACAAGATATTTTGAAGAGCCCATGACCAGCTGGGAGACAGGAAAAGGCCATGATGTCAATGCTAAGGAAATGTAACCTGACTTTGTATTTTTTTCTAAATGTAAGAAGATTTTTTTAGGCACTGTAGCAATGGTTCCTACTGGGGATGATGCTTAGGTGAGGATAAGGTGAGCCTTCATCATTACTAACATAGAATTATTGAAATTAATCTTTCTGAAAGGGTTTTATTTTGTTAATGAAATCCAGGAATAAGGTTCCCTAATAATTCCCTACAGATACTTTGAAATTATAGTTGTGCCTCAAATGCATCATTCTTAAACAAAAATGGTTTCAAATCTTACATTTGATGTCAGTGAAGCACCTTCTGAATAAAGAGCAGCTGTTATTTTCCCAATATGATTAGGATTCCATTCATTAAAAAGGYTAATTCTAAATAAATGAATCCTCTGGAAAAAAATACTAAAAGTCAACATTTTTAAAATATGGARTGTTCTACTTTTCAATAATACTGTGCCAAAAGCAAATAATGAATTAAACAACAAATTTTAAATGTTTGTTTGGTTTTTTGTTTTTGTTTTGTTTTGTTTTATTTTGTTTTTTCCAAAAGGGAAACTAAAGGTTTCCTCAGAAGTTTCAGTATGATGTTTCTCACAACTGATATTCCATCCACTGAAGTATTAAGGAAAATATTCCATGGAAGGCCACAYCACCTTCACCCTGTGAAAGGTGACAAGAGGGCTGAGGAATAACAAAACAGGGAGCAGCTATTCTAAGGCAGGTGTTACATAGAGCACACCATGTAATTTCTGCTGAAATTGTCATGCAGAATAACAGTGCTTTTCATCTCACAGAGGACAATGTGAGAATTGAGTGCATGTTAAAGATTAAAAAGAGATCAGATGCTAAGTTAATAACAAGCCCCCAAATTACTATTRCTTCACTTTACAAATATGAAGTGGTGAAGCGAYAGAGTGGCAGAATCACAGCAYGCTCCCATTTAATATTTCATACAGWTAAAAATAGGTCTAAGGCTAGAATTAGGCATTTGACAATAAAATGTAAAAAATCCATGGTTAGCCTAAAATAATCTGTGTGACTTCTTTCAAACTTCTTAAACTATATGGTCCTGCCCTCACTGACTATCCTTTATGGCTGTATTTGGTATTTTTTTCTGTTATTGAGTTTATCTTTTGTTCAGAGGGCCTATGGTGCTGAAAAGGAAAATGAAGCATGTGTCCAGAAAAGAAGAACTGAAATTCGAGACAAAGAAGTTGTCTTTGTTGTGTGCCATGAAATGATGGATTTTACTGCATTGTATGGCAATGGTGCTAATGAGCTCCACACAAAGTCCCTGTGCACTTACAGCCACAGGTCCACTTGACAACATAAATATGAGCCATTCAAGATCCACCTAATTAGTGGCATGACAAGCTCAAGGAAAATACAATTGTACAGCTTTCAGAGAGGGGTGCCCAGAGAAGCTTGTGCCTGCCTGACTCGTTAACACTGCTCTCACACACTTTCAGAGTATCTGTCTCTGTCCAAAACATCCAAGACTGCTTTGGCAATCAAGAGGGAAACCCAAAAACTTTGAGGATGGGATATAATTGTTTGCTTATGACAAGAGACATTGCCAATGTTTTGTAAACAGAGTCCAAGGTACACTAAATCCATTTGGCCAAATGCAGCCCACCATCTGTGAGTCTCTAATCGGCCTTGGCTTTTGCATATAGGCAGCAAAAGGTTTATCTCTCTCTGAGATATCAGTGTGTCTAGTTAGAGAAATAATTGGTTACTTTCGATGTGTTAAAAACTCTGCTAAAAGAAAAAGACTCAGAAGTATTGTGATAGTTATTTAAATCATATTCTTCATAGCCATTTTTTCAGCCAACATCTTCTGCTGGTATTGTCATGGAGACCAAGGCTGTTAATGTCATGCAATCCTATAATATATACATAATGAATATTGCATCTCATAATTCATAAAGCCAAGTTTATACAGTGTCACAATCCTCACCTCACAAGGCAGAATTATATCTGTACCTTTGTTGTCAGCTTTGRACTTCAGACATTTACTGGGTATGTCACTGGCAAATCTGAGCAAAAASATTCAGTGCTTAAGCTTACTTATGCATGTTCAATATGCATTTGTTTAGCAGAGAAAAAACAATCCACTGCAGTAGGCTTATTTTGGTTGTGATAAAGAATACAGTCTGAGTAATCTCAGTGCACAGAACAGCAGTRTAATTGACAGCTACATAATCAGTCTAAAGTGTGCTCACTAGGATGGGTCAAATTCCTTTGGGAATCCAAATGAGGCTTGGATGGCTTTTGCACTCTGTGTTTGTGACTTTGCATCACAGAGCCTGACATCAATATTTTATATGGGGAGGGAAATGACAGAAGCTCATGCTGCCAGTGTCCATCTGTGGAATGTAACAGATTTATATTTTTATTTAGAGCAAGAAAACAGTTTTGTGAGTTCAGCAGACACAAACACATGCAGAGAAGAGGCTGATTTTGTGAGTAGTCACTGCAATTTCAATCAGARTGAGCACAGTCCAATTCTAATAAGGATGAGAAATAAATGGATGAATAACTGAGCTCTGGGCATGAATAGTGTGGCCTTGCATGTCTAGTTATGGTGATTTAAGATTGTACTGCCCCAGCTGTTCACTTGTATTTGCAAAGCAAAGCCACATTTACTCTTTAGTGTGAATGTTACTCATCCTCGATGAAAAGTCCACTCACATATTAAAAATATTCTTTGGGGGTGACTCAGACTAGGCCGCATGATTTTGAACTAAGAATGCACTAGCTCATGCCAYTGACTTGGCTCAGGTATAGAATTGGTATTCTCAGGAAAGGGTCAGTAAGAATGAACCTTGGACAAAAACTTAAACCACATAATTGCAGAAATAAGACCTCATTTAGATGTGTTGTCACACCACATATAGTTGGGACTCCTTCCTCTTCAGTGATGCAGATGTAACAGTAATACACTGCTTCATTTCCTCTTTTACCTAAGACAWAGACAGCAGAGATGAAATCCAGCAACTTCTTTGCTACTCTACCATAAAATGAGATGTTTCAAATTTCCTAGGATAGGACTTAAGGCAGAGTACACTACAGAGCTTGAAATCCAGTCTGGTCATTGTACCGTTTTATGCCTAAATACTTGATCTAGTTGAAGATGTCTCTGCTCATTGCAAGGGAGGTTGGACTAGATGACCTTTAAAGGTCCCTTCCAACCCAAAATATTCTGTGATTTTATGATTTAATGGCTATTGCCTGTATGAAGTCGTGCTTTGGAAAGGTTAGGAAACAAACTCCTCTCTCCCTGGAGAAGCCAGGTATATTACTTAGAATGCACCAGATAAACCCAGATGAGCCAGAAACAACCATTCACTGTCTTTAATCCTGTATTTAATTCACTCAGCTGAAATATATTAAATATGTGAGTAAAAGGGCATGAGGTATAAAGAGAATGAACAATGAGCATTCACATTTGCAGACATGTCTATCATTAAAAAAGCATAGATAATTTTTCTTATATTCAAACAATGTGATCAGCATTGTAAAAGGCTCTATACAAACTGTGTAGTTCTGTGGGCAGAATGAACTGAAAATCTGAGGAGATAATTAATAAGAGTATAAACATGAACAAAAAGTCATTGCTAATTCATTTCTAAAAAAGAAGTGAATATTCTAGGGGTGAATATATACAGTTCTATTAACACTTCCCAGGCTCTTTTGAAGCATTACCACTGCTCACAGTATCAGAATGCCATTGTTATATTTCTACCTTGAGASTCTTACAAATCTTGTGCAATAGTTTCACCCAGTATTTATCCTTTTGTAGTGATCTAGCTCAGCTCAATCTCGGTCAAATATTGTTTTTACCATTCTTTTACTAACACACTATAACATGTGTTTTTATTCTGAAAACAAATTAGGAATACTCATTCTCACTTTATACTTAAATTGCATAGGATTCTCAAACTGTCAGTGAGTGAAGGAYCTCGTTTGAGTTTRTTTTATRGAAACCATTAAAAACCASTACGCCTCCCTTGCCAAATGATTGGCTGGTACTAACATGTGAGTTGTGATGGTTTTAACAAGTGTCTGTCCCCTAAAGCCAGCTSAGGTTTTGTTGCACACTTTCTCAGACCATTTAAAGCTTTTAAAAGGTAGGCTTTAAAACCTAGCTATTTAATTTTGCTACCTAAAGTTAGGGGTATTTATTTTGGCTGAGTGATCAAGGATTAAGTAAGATCAAATTGCTCATATTGTGTTATGACCACACTGAGAAAAATGTGCTCCACTCAGCAACATCAGAGAGAATGTAAATTCATATGTGACTTGCTCTGGTTTATGGTGCACAATMCAAGTAACTTACTGCAGTGTCACAAAGAAGGCTTTTGTGATAMGCTGGTCCAATAAAGTTAATTCTGTAAACAAATTTTAAGTAAAGCTACTGTCAGAAATACGTGAAGTGTTTTTCCCCTCTCCTTCTCCTGGAAAGTCTGTCCTTTGGCAGGCAGCTCTGTGCACTGTGCAATTCATCTGTCTGGAAGGACAGCTGAGAGGACAGCCTCCTGGCCAGCTGGCAAGGTGTCACTGTGCACACAGATGCCAGCACATTCCTCCGAGAGGGAATAAATCAGACAACTGGCACCTGTGACACTGATGTCTGTTCAAACATCTCTTCCTTCGTGTAACTTAAACTGTAGTGGAAGGGCATAGTTAGGATCTCTCTCCTTTTTTTGTAACCTTTTGTCTGTGGATCTCTCTCCTTTTTTTTGTAACCCTTTGTCTGTGGAACTTTCTCTTGAAGGCTGTGAAAATAGCATGCTGGGGCAGTGTGGTGTGGAAAGCAGGGTCTTCCCATTCATAATCAACCGGGACCAGGAATTCCTTGGAAAAATGAGATAAACAATGAATTCCTAGGGACTGATCTGGTTGCTCATGGCAGCAGTATTAARAAATAGGATTCATTTCTATCATGTGGGCTGTGATCTATTTTCTTCTTTTATTAGGGTATGCTTGAAGAGGTATCTATAGAAGGAGAGCCCTTGCTACCTTGATAAGGAATTAACAGCACAATGGGAAACAGGCTTCTCAGTATCCATGGCCTTCTACAAAATGCATTATCACTCCATTTTTTTTTTTTTTTGCTTCTTCCAGCTTCTGTGACCTCTGTAAAGATGCATTAGACTCGACTGAAATAAATCCAARTGCACCTGTCTCCCAGAGCCCTTCATATATTTCTAATACATAACAGCTAGAAGCTGGCAAATGAAAGACAGTGCCCGAGGCTTCTGAAGCTCAAGCTAAGCCCAGTTTTTTATTCCACTTATGTGAGAAATCCTGATAATTATCACGTACTGGCTGAAAAGATTTGTGCAGGGCAAAAAACCCTATGAGAATGCCTGACAACTTCAGCCAAAGACCATGGCTTGAAATAAGAACTACCTACCACCTTTTATGCCAGCGATTAAGTATTTTAGATTACATAAATTTTAATATGGACAAAATATATCAATAGCTACTTTGAGATTTAAGGGATCATTTCATTCCTGCAGAGACATAAACAATTCATAAYATCTGAAATCTAAAGCAGTTATATGTGTTTGCCAGAAGTTCCAGCGGCTCCAGGCAACTTTATCTGCACTTTTCTGTTAACCAGGGTAAGTTACTCTGATAACAAATGTGACCTGAACACTTGAACAAATGGCATGGTATCTTCTGACCCATKATATGCTCTCTCCTGATGCTGTGCTTCTCCTTCACCTGTGCTCCCACTCTGCTGTAGATATTAGGTATTTACAACTATGAGGTAAGGGAAAACATAGACTCTCTTTATTTATTACCATCACCTCACATCTTCCTTAGGCTGAGTACATGTGCAGGGTGGGTTGCAAAATATTTCTTGATGTATGTGAGCCACAGAACTTTCTTATAAGGGTGTAAGAAAAAGAATGGTTGTGAGAATTCTCCTTGCTGCAGACAGTCATGGTCACAGGCTGCAGCACTGGTTCAAACACAGGCTCAGCTCATCCCTGGGCACAGTGGTGCTTTAATYATTGCATTATGGTTATACACACTCTGTCTGACTTCACGAATATGCAGCTCTTCATTTCAAAGGCCCCCTGCTTAAAGCACAGGAAATTMAAATGTAACATTCCTGCACAACAGAGAAATCGACCTGAAAAAAGCCCAGATCCCCGAGGTGAGTGGGCTACTCATTGCTAGTCCTGGAAAAAGAGGTTACACTGACTCCTGGTCTGTCTGCTGCATGGGACATTGCCACAGGACATGCACGATCCAAGGCAACAAAAATAGAGATATCAATGGAAAATACTGATTTTCTGCAGGCAATCTATCACGATTTTTATTTGTGACTCATAAAAGGWATAGCATTGGTGTGTTATCAACATCATTCTAGCTACAAATACAGAGCACAGCTTTGTGAGGGCCRCTGTAGGGAAAGGTAACTCCACCCCAGCCAGACCTAACACATTCATAAAAATATCTGTTATTTCTAGGGCACTCAGAAGTGACCAGGTGACTCACAATAGATCTTCCAACTTGCTTTGACCTTCTGGATTCCTCAGCCAGCCTGCAGTTTTGGCTTTTGTTTAAAATATCTTCATACTCAAAATGGCTTCTCAGGAACTCGATGGTTCCTGCTTCATTAAGTACAACCCAACTGCAGTGCACTAATGTTGAAAATAATACAACACCTAGAAGATTTTCCAATCTTACTCCTTGTTTCTTTGCCACTTTAGTGTGGTCCAGGTATGCCCCAGAAACAAATACTTTGTTTGTCTAACCTTGCCCCTCCTGCCCCACCTCCACAAAACTCTACAGCTCATACTCAGAGGGACTAAAGGAAGCTTTTGAATTACATATTCCCTTGTTTCTGTCAATCAGACCATCCACAACTTCTGTTTTATTAACACTGAAGATTTTTTTTTTTCATCCATTCTATGATTTCAGGACTTTGCCATTATAATTTTAAAAAATTTCACCCTGAATTTATTCTTGGATATTGTATATGTTTATCCCTGTCTTGGTATTGGTTAGAAAGTGAAGCTCTTCTCCCTTGGTGATATTTATTCTCCTTTTCTCACTTCTCTCACTCTGCTTGTGTATTTTTAGGAAACAATCAAAACTGCCTTCAGTTTTTTCTTTACTATGCTAAATAAACCATACTGTCCTCCCTCATGGCACTGCTTTTACCATAATGCTACTACTTGCMGCTCTTTCTGACTCTCATTTGATGAGGCTTTCTCTATCCCTACCTTATTTTTTATTCACCACTTACCTTCATCATTAAGGCTCAAGTTGAGCCACCACATCGTGCACCAGAGCTCTGTCTCCCACAAGATGAGCCTGCACAGGCAGTCTGGCATTAGGAGTAATTAACAATAGCACTCTCTGTTGCAGTAACATTTGCATTTGCTTTGAAAATCTGTATTAAACAAAAAGGAGCGGGGTAAAGACACACCATGGAAAAAAAGTTCTCAGTTCAATAACGTGTACAGGATCAGTCAGCAGGATTAGATTTACTAAGCACAGATAAAAGGCAGGAATAGAGAATACACTGGTAAGGTTTTGTTCTTCTTCCCCCTTCACCCCAGTTSTCCCCCACCCTTCATCTAAATAATAATTTAAATTCCTGGTTTCTGGAAAGTAAGCTCCTTTACATATTCGGAGGTTTTTTAATATCATATTTATATATATATATATGTATATATATATATGTATGTATAAACCATTGGCTGCCTGTTTTGGGTGCTGCATGAAAGGAAGATTTCTGCCTCTTTCCTGTTCTTGAGSCCCTTGAGTAAAATGAAGAGTGATCTCCAGCAGTCCATTTTCCCCTTCAACCTCTGGGCTAAAGAATGCACCATGTTCTTCTGAACTGTCCTAAAGACAGCCCCTAAGTTGATTTCAAAACCAAAACCATGTGTTGTGCAGTCAGTGATCCTGCAAATTGGGCTTTCTGTAAGTTCAGGACACATGCTGTGGAGTGTACAAAACACATGGTTCCCAGCATGCTGATGTCTCCCCCTCTGTGGAGCAAGAGGCATTCAACTGTATGGATGGGCAAGAAGGTGAGAAAATCCAGAAGTTTCTCTATGGAGGGTAGCTGGGTGAAGCAACTGAGCTTTGACCATTTWTATTTTATGATTTTCTTCTTTGTCTGCCTCTGTTGCTGCTCASAGTTTCCTGAAAAGGTGCAGCAGCATTTGGCTCATATAATTCTTGACTGTTTGCCTTCTGCCCACATGATTTGACAGCGTAACTGTGAAGCTGAACACACTTGCTAAATTCCTTTCTGAGGACTCTCAGCMAAGCTGTGAGCAGGACCAGAAATTCTGGGATTTCTCAGTACTACCTTAAAACTTGCCTGTATTTGGTTTACACTCATTTAATATTTAGAATCATATCAGTTAAAAACAACATTTCAACAAATAAATAGAGGAATTTTAATATCTGAAAAGAGATGGATGCTCTCCTGTTGCTTTCCAAGGCAAATTTCTGAATTACCAATAGAAGAGAGTGTCAGGGATTTTCAAGCTCTGCAGTTTCTATATGAATACAGATTATTTGGTGCCTACAGGGCCTTCATGTAAATGCACACTAATCTGTTAAAAAGAGATATAAAAATGATCCTGCTCACTAATAGACATTTCCTCAGGGACTTCAATAAGAGCTGGATTAGACAATGAATGCTTAGAAGGGGTTCTGTTAAATATCAGAGGAGGTTCCTTATTGGGGGGATGATATTTTTCTCCCAGTAATATAGAGTCAATGCTTTAAGTTTGATAAAGCTTTTCTTTTCCCAGTAAACATTAAAAGATAATGAGATTATGGGAGGTTTTTCTTTTTGTCTTCTTTARTTTTTGGGGGTTTTGGCCATATTTTTAAACTACTGTTTCTAGCCTACAGCTATGTGCTAGACATGCTGCCCTCAGCAAGGTGGCTCTGCCCCAGGTCTGACCTCCTCTGAGGCTCAGGGTGTGCTCAGAGCTCCTGCACAGGGGCTGGACCAGGGCATCTCCAGTGGTCCCTTCCAGCACGAGCTGTCCTGTGATCCCACCATACACAAACCTACAATTTTACACTGAAAAATGATAGAGTTGTTCTTGTCTACCCATCTGTGCATGATGCATATTCATAGTGGGAAAGGTAAAGAATGGGTGGAAGAGACCAAGAAAATTAAGAGGACACATTCCTTGCTTAAAAATAAAAGGATTTTAGAGAATAATAATGGTTTGAAGTAGAATATTTGTTCTGTGACTTTGAAACTCTGTCCTGATCTCAGCTGTAGAGTTAATTTTCTTCCTATYAGYTAATACAGTGCTGTGTTTGCAATGCAGTATGAAGAATAATGTTGGTAACATAGACATGTTTTCAGTTGTTGCTAAGTAGTGTTTATACTAAGGCAAGAACATTYCAGCTCCTCATGTCCTGCCAGGAAGAAGGTTGGGGAGGCTCTGGAGGGGAGACAGTCTGGGTGGATGAMCCCAGCTGGCCAAAGGGATATTCCAAACTGTATGGTGACACTCAGTGCATGATATGGGGGGAAAGCTGGACAGGGACGGGCTGGGCATCAGTAGGCGAGGGGTGAACAATTGTGTTGTGCATCACTTACTTTGTGTATTATTATTATTATTGATATTTTTTCCTTTTTTTTCTGTACCATTAACCCTCATTGTCTCAACTTATGAGTTTTCTTACTTTTACTATTCCAATTCTCTCCCCCATCCTGTCAGAGGTGGGGCAGTGAGCATTGGCTGTGTAGATCAGAGTTGCCATGTGGGATTAAACCACTACAGGTGCTTTTGTAATAGTCATTGCTCAKATCTCAAAATGTTCCTGCAAAGAAGATAAGACAATTGACATATCTGCTTTAGAGGTGGGAGAACACACATGCAGCAGGTGTCTGAGACACAGCTGTGTGAAAATGATGCAACAAGATGGGGCCAGAGCTTGGAGCCTCAGACCTACTCTCTGGAGAGCAAATAGACCCTCAGTGTCCTAACCCAACCCAAAAGTAAATCAAAATATTAGCTGTCCATAGTGGTACACTATTTATAGGGTTTAAAGTGTGTGCAGAATGCCTTTGCACCATGAAAAGAAACAGTCAACTTCTTAGTGACAGTTTTGCTGCTAATACAACATTGCAAACATTCAAATGCCTTTTTGTACAATTTGAAACAATGGATATTTCAGAGAAGTTAATCTATCAACTCTACTTTGTCAAAATAAGTCTAAGTGACCACAAATGAGATAAGGAAAGCTGACCTGTGTATGGACAAAGAGAAGAGTCATTACTTGGCCTGTTCTGTTACATTTTCCTGTTTGCTGTGAGAACATGTTCAGAAAATAACTGCTTGCTTTCATTTAATCCATTTACTGAAGCATATTGCACAAAGCTTTTGCTACCTGAGCAGCTTTAATATAATTTTCTAGGCACAGTCTTTATGGTGGTCTGGCTGGTTGGGTATATTTAGCCCTGAACAAACTCTAAAGGGTAAATAATGATGCTATATGGGTTTAAAAGAACAGATTGTTTAAGCCCAGTGATGAGCAGAGCGTCAACCTGAAGCTCTTATGTCAGTTCAGAGAAGAAAAGTCTGAAAAGTCCACAGGCAGACACCATTCAAATAAAAATATTTAGAGTTGAAAAGAGCAGCTCTGGTTCTCTACTGTAAATGAAAAAAGAACAGAATAAAAAGAAGGKCTCTTCTTTGTCCAGTGTTAGTATCTATAGAGATAGGGCTGCTCCTTGCTACAATGCAGGGTAAGTACTTTGACTTTAAACATACATAAACTCACCTTCTGAAAGGAGCCCGGTCATAATTGATATTTAAAGCTCTAAAATGTGAAGCTATTCTTCTTACAATTTTTTTTTGATGCATTAGATTCAAAAAGTTAAAATCTATTTGTAGATTGTGCGTGGTTGAGAAACTCCTCTGTAGGTCAGCTTTGTTACTGYTAAATTTCCTTAATAGCAGTTTTCAGACAAAGCAGTTTCTGGAATATTTTACTCTCAAAAGAAAAAAATAAACCCTTCCTGTAAGAATTTTGAGGACATGAGTCTACATTCCCATAAATAAAAGTTAAATAAAAGTTAAATTTAGCAAGACTTTCCATTTTAGGTATAAAACATCGGAAGATGAACGAGGCCTTTGCGATGTACAGATTCCAGGTCTAAAGTTCACTTTATTCCCTAGCTTGTCCTGCTCATGTGACAAAAAACAGATGACTAACTGGAGCTCTATTTATAAGAATACGGTGTTGTTTTGAGCTTTGCTCAAGGAATGGAGTTTTTGGATAGGAGTCTGTAGAGGTCAAGTGCTGAGAGTGGAAGAGCAAATYAGCAGATGTTGAAGGTGCTTGGGAAGAAATCTGTAGTGGAAAAAAACATCTGAAGTTAACATAAAGAAAAAAAGCAGGAAAGTCTTTAAAGCTAGACTAAAGAAAAAACTTGTGAAATTTAGTGGCTAAGGCCAGACTGTCAGCTGATGTTGTGACACCTGCACAGGGCAGCCTTGGAGTTAAGCCAGAATAATGTCAGCAGTTATGATAAGATGACTGAAATACAGCACAGGAAGGACTTGACTTCCTCAACTTTGTGATAAGAATAATTTCAGCAGAAGGGAAAAGTCGAACACACACACACACACACACACACACACACACACACACACACACGGCTGTAAAAATGTTTTTATGTTTTATTAATACTTCTTTTATTTTAGGAAATCTGTGTTCTGAGAATACCCTGGAAAAAGTGCTCAGTCTGCAAGTGCTGTGGTACTCTGGAAAAGTTCATATCTTTTTCCTGGTACTTTTCCAGCTTCCTGTGGCCTTTCACTTTTGCAATCTTCTAGCATCACAAAAAAATAATATTTGGAGGTTTTCATCCTCCAAAGCTTGTTTACTCCCATCATCAAGGTTTTCTGAAATTTTTCAATCCTGGATTAATCACTTATATTCTGTGTTCATTAATTGCAATAGTAAATAGCAGGAAGAAAAATGATAGTGACCAAACAGTACAAAATGTTATAGCAGCAGCTCAGGATCAAAGTTGAGTTATGCTACCTTCCCCACATACATTTAATGAGATACTACTGGCTGGCTAYCTTCCACCACTGGCAGAATACACAGAACTAATATCTGATGTTTCTAAATTGGTCAATGACTTTATTCATATATCTAGCACACACTGATGGTYCAGTTTTATCAATGTTGTCCTTTCAATTTGTGTATTCAGGCAAATAAGCTGCTGTGCCAGACTTGGATATGTCCCATCTGCATGTGCTGTTGTGCTGTGCCCTCTCCATGACTGCTGCAAGTTGAAYTACTGATTATGAGAATAGCTGCTCRTTAGTGTTTTTTGGCACAGAGTCACCCTGTTCTGATTAGCCTGTGATCCCCTGACCACTGCAGTCACCCATGGAAATAATCCATTACCTACTTACAAGCAGCCAGTGAAATATATCATGGCTCTTTTTTTGATAATGGCAGCAGTGCCCTGTATCTCACTATTAGCTCAGTCATAATAAGATTATGGCTTACTTTTTTTTTTTTTTTTTTTTTTTTTTTTTTTTTTTTTTTTTTTTTTTTTTTTTTTTTTTTTTTTTTTTTTTTTTTATTTTTTTTTTTTTTTTTTTTAACCTGCAGGTCATGTAAGACTCCACACATCAGCTGCTTGCCTTTGGCCTTATATCACCATTTTCATGTACAGCCAATAGCTGAGTTCTGAGGTCCTGACATATATCACTCTCTACATCCTTTGCATATTAGCTTTAGCAGTTCCCTTCAAGACCAAGAACTGTGCCTTTGTGGGAACTTATATTAAAATTTTTAGTTCTTTTTGCCAGATAAGCAAAGTATGATTTTCCTGGTTTGAACAGTCATTTACCTTGCAAGCTGATATTTCTCATTGAAATTAGAAGTATTAGCAGAGATAAAGACATAAAAATTAGAGATACTTGCTGAAATTTTTTGAATTTTTTTCATGAGAGCTATTGCCTGTCATTCAGGTTTCAGGCCCATCTCAGAAACACTCATGTTATTAAAGCTCATTGGAAAATGTATTGCTGAGCAAACGCACAGTTCTTTCAGATTCTAAATTTTCTTTGTATCAACATCTTTGATTTTTTCCATCCCTCTTAAATTACTATGTGAAGAAAAATCCTGTGTGTAATCTCAATGCTTTCATTATCTGGCTCTCCTCCTACAGACATCGGATATTAAATCTCTTTCTTAGCATTGCCCCAATATTTGACATTTACCATTGCAGAATTTATCTTTCAGAAGCTACATCTTTGTTGACTTTCCTTGTAGAAYAAATATTTATTGTACAGCCCTTACWGTACTTATATTTAATCCTGACAACCTTTCCAACTACAGCAGGCAGATATTATTTTTCAAAAACCTTTTAACTTTACACGAATAAATAAGGATCTGGTAACTTCAGTCTATCCCTRCCATTGGAGCAAGCCCTGAGAGCCCACATAGGTTTGATTAAAGTCCCTTTATARACCATAAACGAGTAGCAGCTGTGCCTGACATCTCTTGGAAACTTGGCAAATTAGACCACCTCACATTTGACAAAGCTGCAGGTGGGAGATGACAGGTTTCGTTTGTGGTCTTCACATCAGTTCCCTCAAATTAATGTTCTGCATCAAAGCCAATTCTATTTTGAACTTTTGATGAAGAGAAAAAAGGAAAGGAAAAAGATGAATGCCTCTCTAAGATAGCAGAGTTACCTGGAAAACCAATGCACCCACAACATTAAATATGATGCAGAACCACTACAAACGGTGCTCGTGTGTAGACTGAAGCTTCTGCTTCCTGGAACATGGTGAAAGATGGGCTACATCAAAAGCTTGATGAAATAGCAATACATCACACACACAGTAAGAAACAATAAATCATGTTTTGAGGTGTGATGAATGCATCAAAATAAGGCAACATTAAGTTATAGGAGAGAGGAGCCATCTATACATTCTGTCCCAGCACAGGACAAGACACGTGCAGTAACTACCAGGTTTGATTTGAAATTTTGAACTTAAATTTCAAATTTTTTTAAAAAGGCTCATTTTTGTTCCAGATCTAGTCTTTCTTTGTTTCCCGAAATAATACATGGATACTTGGAATTTTGCTTTGGTCTACTTTAAATTTTACCTATAGTGCCATAATTAAAGAACTTCCTTTCAGCCACTTGTATGCATTGTTTATATTTGCTCAGAATCTCTTCTTTTAAATTTGGCCTGCAAAAATAATCTTCCCTTGCTGGTTAGAAACTGAGATTCAGAATATAGTAGATTAAATTTTTGTATTGAAACTTGAGAAGTATAAAAAAATTAAGACACAAAAAAAGTTGGAAAATCAATACAGCCTTCAAATTGTTTTAGTTCTGACAATAACAACAGTCTGATTAATGATTGTTCAGCAACACATGAATTTAAAGAGGAAGTTAAGGAATAATCACTTCTCTACTTGGTAGCAATTATAGCCTCACTGGCAGCTGTATAAAACCTGAGAGATGAGTGAAAAATTATTTTCCTTTTGATGCCAGAAACTATTTAAACAATGTTATCTGTGGGATTACATATTTTTTTTTTTAAACTTATTCCATGCACTTTTTGGTAAAAGACTGGCAACTGAATTTTTTTTGGACAAAAGTAAATTCACAGAATTWAAAAAACAACAATTTATTATAATCTTACTTATTAAACAACAGAATGCCTGACAATTCAAAGAATATTGTCATATCTCACTGTTAGTGGGCATTTCYAACCCTGCACATTAAAGGAGGTAATAAAAAAATAGTCAAAGTTTCGGTGCTCATTCAAATGTCATCTCAGTCACTCAAGTCTGTTGACTGGGGTGTTTTTCTTCATCGTGTAACAAAGGAAAATGGCACAGTCTTAAAAGCATAAGCTTTCAATTAAAATCATATGGTTATCTTTGCCTTTATTTGATGCTCTGTGCAGGCCAGAGCTACATACCCTGAATTTCATAAGCCATTTGTTCCCTTGGAGCATTCCCCAGACTGTCATATTGTGGCTCTTTAACATTTGTTATTAATTTCTTTTTAAACAATCTGCCTTAACATTGCATTTGTCCATTTTGTTGCCTACACTCCAACAGTCCCTTGTGAAGCGTATTTCACAGAAAAGGACTGAGAAAAATGGTAGAACAATGATTCTTGGTAAACACATTAAAAGAAATGTATTGTTTTGCATTGACTTTGACTGGTATGTTTTTTTTCTGTAGTTGTCCCTCTGGACCCTCCAACACACAGTAGCCCTGCTACTTTTCCCTAACAGTAGAACAACTTTGCAAATTTACTTTCTATGAGAGGAATTAAAATAGGAGTTGCAAGAAACCTTGTAGCCAGGGACATTTTTCTGAGAGCATCGATATCTGAATATAAGTAGTTTTAAATGCAATCTTTTCTTAGTGTTACACAGGCCTCAACATTTAATTAAATCACAGCTATGTGGACCTTTTTTGCAGTTTGAATTTTGCTGAAAGAGGAAAAAAAATGGAAAGAATAAACGACATCTTCTCCCTTGGAACAGCACGAGGAGCAAATATTTCTTCCTTTGCAAAGATGTTCTGCTTTAGGCTGTAGCATCAACTATTTACTCTGCAGAAAGGCCAAGGGAAGGAGCTCAGGTGTGTTAGACAGGTTTCTTGTCTACATCATGCTTCTGCTGAAAGCTAAATTTGTGGCACAAGAATCCTGAAGTTGGTGTATCCAAAAGATATTAACCTGTTGTCATTGCCTTTCAAAATATGATAAGAAGTTGTATGTGTAGCACAACCTATGTTGTGAAAAGCCCCAAACCCCCACTTTTATTGTCTTTGCATTTGGCACTGGCRGCAACACTTCTTAGAACTCTGACTCAACTTTTAATGCAACAAATGGAGTCCACTTCCAAAGTATTCATGTCTCACAAAGTGCGCAACAGGGTAAGAGGAAAACACTCTTTCTTCTCCTTCTCTGTGTCTGAGTTTAAACTGGGGGGCCTGGGAGAATTGTGCTGTCCTTAGTTGTGTGTTCTATTCCCTGTGTCTGGGGATTTGAGACAATAGGTGCTGCAGAAACCAAAACACACCATTGTGGGCCATTTCCATGCACAAGGAGCGTGAGAGACTAGCTGGTTTGTCACAAATCAAATAAGAAACTGTCATCAAAAAAGGAGCTTTTGACTTTTAGAYGTCAGGTCTGATCGGTTAACGACAAGTGACTACTAACTGGAGAAAAAAATTAAAGGAGGAGGTGGATGTAATTGCAGACCATGAGATCCTTCGATGAAAGGAAG
>NW_026623710.1:52993-64496 GCF_030028575.1 Malurus melanocephalus
AAAAAAACAAACAAGGCAAAATCCTCATGCACAATTATGTCATTAGGATCCTGTCTGAAACTGACAGTGTGTATTTCCATAAGAGTTAGGCATTCATTACCTTCATTAGACTCCATTCTGCTAATATGATTCATCATATATATGTAAAAATGAAGTAATTTAACTGCWATTGGCCATAAACCATACTTCTAATAAAGATGAAGCCATTTAACTACTGCTGGCCATAAACTGTACTTCTAATTACTCACTTCAATAATGCTCATTTGTCATCTAATTCTTTGATTTTTCTKCATTAGACTATAACAAGCATTAAAAAAGAGACCTTTGTCTGATGCCAAARGATATTTAGCTATGATCATTGTAATCCATCAAATGTCCTAGTGAGTCAAAATGAAATCTGCAATCCTCTTGGCAATTATTATTGATTTGGAAATGGTGGTATTTTGGGTAAGCATCTGAGAAATAACATTCTCTTGTGTATGTATGGGGGAGTATTCTCTTGTGTAAGTATGGGGAGTGATCAAATACATGGCTCTGTATTCTCTCATAGCAAATGATGTAAAAGCAGGAAAAGATGTGACTGCAGCACTCATTTAACCCAGGGCAGTTTAGAACATTAGAAGATATAATGCTATATGGAACACTTATGYCCTATTAGCAAAAATCAAGCTGATAAAAGCATTGTCTTAAATCAAATCTTAACYATCCTGGCCAATTACAACTCTGGCTGCAATGTGCAGTAAATGGGTAGGACATAATAAATCTTTCTGTTGTACCAGAATGTCAAGATACAAATGTGCTTGGCTGAGTGCTATTATCTTACAGCTGAGTTCATGACACTTCATATCTCATTCTGCAGAAAGATTTTAAGCAAGCATATGCTAAATAGCTTCATACAAATTCAGGTGGTGACAAACAGCCCCCTATTTCCACAGACATTTCCTGCAAGCTGCTGGTCACATACAATATTGCCATTGCTGTTTCWGTCTGCAAAAGAACAGGACAATGGGTGAGGAAAAACGTCATCTATAGCTGGAGTCTGCATCATGGATTGCTCACTTCACTGTGCAAATTTATTTTTAAAACAAAGAGATAAAATTGATCAGATTCTCAGAGAATAGCTACACTATTTGTTTGCAACACAGTATTCTAAGTAAAATCTCTTAAATCTCACTACTTTCATGTGTCTTCCCTTCTCCAGCCACTATCCTTGAACCACAGCTATTGCCATTTGATGTAATGTGTGATTTTTATTGGAAATGTGACATGTTTTCTAGCATTGTAAATTGATACAAACCTTTGCAAATGTGTATTATCAAATGCTGTCATTGCAGTTACAGTATTAGGCATTGTCCTGAAGAGAATGGCAGAGTTAAAACTGACAGGCACAATTTGTAGTCATAGAAGTTGATGCCTTGCCATTRCCTTAATGCCTTCTTTTCAATCACTGCATACTTTTTCTCTTTAAATAGTGAAAAGTTCGTTATAGACAAGATGTTTTTAATGTTGCTTAGAATTGTAGAATRTCCTCATTTAGAGCACAGGCTCACCAGGATGCTCATGCAGACATGCCAGTCAGCTGTTTCTCAGTCAGACAATTATCTTCCTTGGCTGAGTTAGTCTGATTTTTCCTGGTTTTGCCTGTCAGCCATACAACAAGCAGAGCTCTGGTTCTCAGAGCTATTACTCATTTAAAACAGTGCTCTAGCAAATGCACTGGGCAGAAATCATGGCCATATATTAATTATGCAGATCTTTTTAGTGTGGTAAAATTGCTGTWAATACCCTTTCATTTCAGGTGTCTTATCAGCTGAGAATAGCACTGACATCATGACTTCCTCAAAACTGGCCCCATCATTTCTCTGTTTCTCCACTAGGTCAGAGGCATTACAGACACATATGAAAAAATGACATTCATATGCTCAGTGCAAAATACCAGGAAAACTGGGAATRCAGGGGGATTGTTGGAAAAGCTGAGTCATATCTGAGCTTCCAGCAATGGAAAGAGGCAAAATTGCTATGTCTATGTGGATAGATTTTAATAGAAAAGGGAAGGGTATAGCCAAACACATCTGGAACAAATTCAAAGAAGCATTTGACTGATAAGAATTGAGCATGTGTAATGCTATTTTTATGATAAACATTCTGGCCAAACAAGCATTTGGCAGTTTTCCTCTGAGGCTGTTTTTTAATGTTGTTGTTGGCCTCAGTTTCATTAGTCTAAAACATGTCGGTAGTTTTGTAAAAAAGCAATATCTGTAAATTACTCTTGTATCATAGTTGTCAGGATGATAAATGAAGAGAGATTAATTAAATGTATATTCAAATGAACCCTACTGACTGTAGAGGTTTTTATAGGCTGGGATTTCACTGAGACTTGGGAGCGGTGTCATGGTGAGAGGAAACTTTTGTCTGGAAACTTCTAAAGTCAAAGTGTCTGGAAATACTCATGGGAAGGCTCTGGAGGATTGCAGATTTAAATGCAGCATCTGGGTGCCCCTTTGTGGGCTGTGGTGTTACTGCACTGGTGAGGGCTCCTTCAAGGTACCTGCAGGATTTCGTTACCTTTGATTATTGCTCTCTGTCTGATGTTTATACGCTTTGCAAACACATGTCATTTTGAAATTAAACTTTTAATGCTTCTGTATCTTTGCTGTTTCATTATGTGGTATAAAGTATGCACCTGATATTACAGTGCAATATAATACCAAAATAAATTTTGAAGCAGACTAACGTTATGAGTCATTTATTAAATACATTTGTGGCAAAGCACAGCCAAAGACATAGAGTATTACCATGAGTATCAGGAAACACAAGCAGAGAYTCGAGTAGCCTGAACAGTTAACAACGGAAATAGGAGGACTAATCTTCTATAAAGAAAACCACCCTGAAAGTTTAAAAAAACCTCTTTTCTCTCTAGTATGTGCTTTCGGAGGTAAAGAAAAGGTACAGTGGTTTGCAGAGGAAGAATCACTAGTTCCATCTCTGCAACTACAAAGTATTCCATGTCTCAGTGGTGAAGTATAGGGTGAATTTTGCAGGGAATATATTCTTTTTGTGGACCAAGTGTTCTGATAAAATAGAGAGTCTGTACCACTATTATTATTTAAGAAAATATCTCCAAGTATTAAATGAAAACAAACAACAGTCGGTCTTAGCCTCTCCTTTTTTCCAGTGTCTGTCATGGACTGGAATGCCATAAATTMCTCTGGCCCACAGCTCTGACTGTGCCAACACTGTGTACCATGGCTGTTMCCACAGGATGTTTCAGGATATTTCACGCCAGTCTGAGACAAAACAGACACCAAAACATTTGAATCTCCAGTGAGACAGGTCACCTAACTTTTTTTCCAGTGTTTATCCTTTTCTCTGTTCTACATACCTACCAATTTTTTAGTTGTCATTTGTCATTACCTACCTGCTAGTTTTTCCACTTTATGTTTTCTTTTTTTTTTTTTTCATTTTCTTACGAAGATCATATTATGGAGATCAACTGGAAATTATAAAAGACACCAATAAAAATCTGAATATCAAGCCAATGAAAAAAGAGTTAAATATCGCAGTAACAAATCCAGGAAATACATTTACTTCACAAGAAAACTCTGGTGCTAGACAGTGGACATTGCATAGCGGGGCATCCTTAACACTCCACCCACCTTCATAGTTTGATCAGTGTGCACAGGAGGCAATCTCCTTCCTTATTTTATTAAATGATTGGTAAATGAATGGGTGATAGATGGAAGCAGTTGCAGAAATGGACACCAGAATCTAAGGCTGACTGTACTGGCTGAGTGCTGACAGAGAACAGAGAATCACAGACCATAAAACTGTTCAGGTTGGTAAAGTCCTTTAAGTTCATCGATTCCAAACATCAGCCTTACATCACCAGGTCGACCCCTAAACCATGTCCCTAAGTGCCACATCTACATGCCTTTTAAACACTTCCAGTGTGGTGACTCCACTACTCCCCTGGATAGTCTGTTCTAGTGCTTGACGTCCTTTTTGGCCCCATCTTTCTTTTTCTCCTGTTTGCTGTTTATTAAACTCCTTTTTCTCCTAAGTCAGTATTGTTAACCAGCAAAATCACATTCCCCCTTTTTGCCTTTCTTTTCTCACTACAATCCTTTTTTTTTTTTTTTTTTCCTTTTTGTCACATAAGACATGTTTAACTGGAGAAGTGCAGATAATCACAATAGAAGTTCCAGATTTAAAAGTCTAGAGAAAGGAAAAAAACCCACCAACATTGACTGTTCCACTAGATATCAAGTTACCCAGCACCCAGGGCTCCTAAATTTATTTTCTGGAGCTTGCGTGCAATAAACAGGGATGACTGCAAAAGAAGTTTGGAGATTGAAGACACTGAAAACTGTATCACAATATTATCATCGTGTTCTCTGGACTTTGAAAGAAACCTCATCAAACAAACACCTCTTCTCCCACGCCCAGTTGTGAGTTCCCTTTGTCCTGCAGATGAAATGTCTCTACCACAGCTCCTGTCTCCCTGTCAGTGTGCTGTGCTGTCTTTTGGCCAGCTGGTCCCTGGCCTTGCTCTGAGCCCCCTCTGTTAGACAAACTCCACTGCCTGCTTTGTTTCTYCCACTTAACTTTCTCTAGCAACAACAACAATTCTTGCCACTCCCCACAGGTCTTTAATAGCAGTGTTAACTTTTGACTTGGTTCCCATTTTAAATGTTGCTGTGACAATAGCAGTGASAATAGTTCACTTTTAGTAGAAATGGTATTTCTGTGGACAATGTTGTTTTTTTTCTATAGCTCATGGCTAAGAGTACACATGAAACTTTCAAGTTTTCTATGTATTGTGTAAAATGATTCAGAGCCTTGTTTATCCTTTTTTCCACTGAAACAAGTATAACCGAAAGAACAAAGGTTCAAAGTCAATGAGTTCCTCTTGCACAAAACTCCAGCAGTACACAGCTGTGTACTTATCTTTATAGAGAACACTGTCAATGGAAGCAGATAAAGTGGTCCATCATAAACCAGATTCTCAAAATCATTGTGTCCTGGACACAGTGTCTGCAAGATATAACATCTTGAGAGCAGCGTATTTTCTCTCAGTACAGAATAAAACTTTGGTCACAGTTGTTACTGTATTATATCTGAAACAACTTTTTTTTTTTAAATAAAGTGAATGATTATCTGGAAGTTAATTCACCTTGGAGGAGATAGAACACATATGAAGAAATTAATTCTTCGAATACAGAGTCTATGTTCATCTTAAGTTCTCCATGTATAAAACAGAAATTACCTTTGTCCTTTGTAAAATGGGGATTACATTTTCTGACTCATAACAGTGCAAGTATTCTATAATAGCAAGATGATGAAGAAAAAATAATTCAAAATACAATTTCGTTATACACTCTTAATTCTGTCTTTGTACATAGTATTTTAAGCTTGAGGAGTGGAGCAATGAGGTTCAACAGGGCCAAACACACCTGAGTTAGGACAACTCTTGRTATCAATACAGGCTGGGAGATAAAGGGTATTGAGAGTGACCCTGCTGAGAAGGACTTGGGGATACTGGTGTATGAAATACMRGACATGACCCAGCAATGTGCACTTACACTCCAGAAACCCAATTGTTTCCTGGGCTGCATCRCCCGCAGTGTGGGCAGGAAWTTGAGGGAGGTGATTCTGCCCCTCTGCTCTGCTGAGACCCCCCTGGAGCCTCACCAGCTCGTCCCATCCAGCTCTGGGATCCTCAGAACAAGGACACACACCTGCTACAGCAGGGTCAGAGGAAGGCCAGAAAAATGAGCAGAGGGATAGATACCTCTCTGAAGAGGAAAGGCTGAGAGTGTTGGGATAATTCSTGGAGAAGAGAAGGATTTGGGRAGAGYTTATTGGGTTTCAGTACTTAAAGGGGACTTAAAAGACAGACCTTTTAGCAGAGGTATTTCAATGGGTAATAGTTTCAAATGAAGGGAGGGTAGATTCAGGGTAGATTCAGACTAMAYGTAARGAAGAAWTTTTTTACAAWGYKTGTGGTGAGACWCTTGGAAAAASCTGCCCAGAGAAGTGGTAGATGYCCAMTCCACAGGAACATTCAAGGTCAGGTTGGAYGGGGCTCTAAACAACCTGATCTAGCTGGAGGTGTCCCTAAGCATTGCAGTGAGGCTGGACTGGATGAYCTTTAAAGGCCCCTTTYAACTCAAACCAYTCTGYACTTTAGTGACTTTAGCAGTTGTCTGCAGCTTTTGTATAAGTAAATATTATAAAGCTTAAATTGCATGTAGATTGTTAGGTAGAACTTAAATCTCCTGAAACCATGCCTGTGTTTTATGTCTAACAGAGGCGTTGCCTMACAGAAGGGTTACATACTGACTCTCAGGCAGGAAACCATGCTCAGCTTAATGCAATACAAACATTTGGATGCCTTACTCAGCTGCCTCTGCTGGAGATCTAGACCTCTTAATTTACTATCTCTCCCCCTCTTCACRAGAAGATCCAGTTTAATTGGCTTCTGGCAGTTCAGGAAACTGCAGAAATGTCTGGCATCTMCACTCCCTTGGGAGAAAATATAACTAGCACTTACCAAGAGCATGTTTAATAGTACGGTGTGTGCCAATGTCATGTTGTCTTTACATAATTGTCCAGAAGCCAAATMAGTCCCCCAGGAACTGAGAGCATGATGCACACCCACAGGGACTGTGAGCTCAGGCTGTAAAAGGAGGATCTAGTCATCGATTATCCCAGTCATAGTGACCCCWCACACATGTTGAAGGAGATGCTAGKTTTCCAACAAYGTGCACTTTTTAYTGGAATTTTGCTGGGTTTATTAAAATCTCCCCTCAGGGCAGGGACCAGAAGCCTCTCCTTCCYCATTGTTGTCAATCCTTTTTCTCTCACCCTGACTGCTGCACCCCTGACTGTGCTGGGTCTGATCTTCAGCAGCAGAAAAGGGGATATCTTGTGCTCAGGGTGCTCCATGGTGCTTAGGGCACTCCTCTGGGATGGGGATAGAAAGGGTCTCTTCCTCGGGCTGGTAACAATTGAAGAAGACCAAGATGACCTGGTGAATTTGTGAGAGCTGAGCAAGGCTGTCACTTCATCAGATGAAGGAAATTGTTGCCTTGACTCTTTTTGTGTCTTTGGACATTTCCAGGGAACTTAAGCRGAACAGAAACAGTTGTCTATCCAACCAGAACTGTGTTAGAGCTCCCATCTTCACAGAGCAGGCAATTCAGAGCAGTCATCTGTGACTGAGGCGGCATGAACTGAGGCTGCTGAGATTGAAGGAAAGTAGGGAAGTAGCTAAAGAGTAGAAACTGATATGGTTAGTCAGCAAAATTGATGTTTTATTGCTCCTGGTCAACTCCTAATTTGAGAATATTCTTCTTCATTGTTTTATGATGTCACTATGCATCTAAAATTTATTTCTTATGACGTCTTTTTAAAAGACAGCAGTTTCTGGTCACTAAAACGGCAACTAATTCAACTGTTGTTTTTCTTACTTTATGCAACAAAATGGAATTATAATWGTAACAATAATAATAAAAAATAAAGCTTTTGAGATTATATTCCTGGCCAAAATATGCTCTTATATTGGCATGATTGAATTAGCTGAAGGTGCAGTGGGAAATTGAGCCCAGCTCATATGAAAATTGAACATGATTTCTAGYATGAAAATATGCAAAAATGTTGTTTTTGTGGTTTGGTCTTGGGTTTTGGTTTTGATTTTGAGGGTTTTTTTGCTAGCAAATTCTCAAAATGATTAAAACTTAATTATGAGTGGCTGAGTAATAGACTGAAGGACAATTGCAGCCGAGCTGTTTATGTGCTTTGATAGGATTCATTTCCCCAGCTCTTATTTGACACAAAACCAGATGTACCTCTGTCATTCCTCTGACCTCTGAGGCACGATGAACAGCTAGGCTGATACATTTATTGATCAGAGAAAAGAAGCAGTCCATGAGAAATAAGCTATAGATGCCTTGCTGTGAAATTGAAGATTTAACATCTGTCCCATGCAGATGGTAATTAATCTTGAATATGTAATGCCCTCAATTGGTTGGTTGACAACATTACTTTCTTAATCTGGGAGCATGGGTAAACAAATGTATTGGATTGCTCTGTGGGTAACATTTTATTAATGTGTTATAATTGCATATGCAGCCCATAAATCAGATAGATTTCTCATCTACATTGCTAATTGTGTTTATTATTGGAAATGCTTCTCATGTTGCTCAGTATTCACTAACTGGTTGATTTCCCACTGTTGCAAACCCACACCCTTATAGGAATTGAAATCTTTACTGCTGCAAATATTTTAGGAACTATTAAATATTCTTCCAATCTAATTGCCTGGTAGCTAGATACATATAAAGATAGCTTGAGTATTAATTTTGATTTTACTTTATGGCAGCTGCAGTTATGAAATCAATTKTATTGTCTAGATAATATATGGATGATGAAATGCTAATTGGTTGATTTTATATCCCATTCTGCAATGTTACTGCTTTACTCTTTGCTCCTCTACGCTTCTACTTTTCATTCCAAAATGGAATTCTTCCCCTTCCCTGTAGCTTCCTCTATGGATTTATTCAGAAGTTTTCCTGCAGATCAATCTACCTCCTTGGCAGGAACCTACCAATTCCAAATCTTAATGTCTCAGTTGTTCTCATAGAGGTAGTTTTCTGTAACTAGAACAGCTACGAGTGTAAAAAAAAAAAAAAATGGATTCACTGAAATTAAGTCTGCAGCAAAAGATCTTCCAGAATCAGGGATGCTTACACTCACTGATCTGTCTCCCAAAAGGTTATCTGTAGGAGGAGAATTTTAGAAACATTGCCTGGACCTGGTTAGAYTCCGAGGTTTCAAGACATAACCATCTAATAGGAATTACATGCTGATYTAGGAATATAAGGATTCTTGTGTCMAGTTGGAGCCCAGAAGCTGTTTGGTAGCTCCTTCTCTGATGTATGTCATTATCCTAGGGGAACTGGATAGTTTGTGCCAGATAAATGCTTGGAGTCATGATAGCACATCATGGTATTTGAATTAGATCACAACTCTCACATTCTAGTGTAGGATCTCTTCTTGAGTTATGTAGGCAGTGTTTCTCACCACTCTTTTCTCTGCTCYAGCACAGGGTGGGCTTTGTCTCATATTTCTGCCTGCACCACAAACAGCATCAAAACCCAATCCAGCAGCARTAATTAACTTCATCCTGGCCTATGAGCAGACACCAGCAGATGTCTGCAGCTTTTGATTTTCAGTGGTAAGTTAAAACCCCTTGAAGTCAATGGGAAGACTGGAATTCCCTTTAATGGGCTCCGAATCAAGCTTTTAGTCACTCACCAATGAGGCTTTGATTTAAACTGGCCACTTGTTAATGGAAGAGCTTTCATTTGCTGCAGTACTTTGAAGGAAGCTGTTCCCTGAAACATTTGCTCCTCATTTTCTTAGAGGAATGTGTAGGTTGTAGAGGCTGGTGTTAAATCCCTTCTAACACAGAATTTGCAGTGTCTCCACATTTGTATTGTTCTGRCTTTGAAGAGTAAGTTTTTGATAGAAATGAAGAGCTGATGGCTTTTGTTGTGGGTATTTCCAAACATAAAGGCTGTACTTTGATGGTTTTGAAATATTCTGAATTGAGTCATCAGTCTTTTGAGTGAATCTTAAAGTAAAGTTTGCCCTGAATTCTAGCAGCCTAAGACTTCTAAAATTTATATTCCAGCTGTAGCAATCATCATTAAACATATCTGAAAGTTTCCTAGACGACATGATTTTTTTTGTACAGTAGACAAAATATCAGCATGAACTGTGAAATTAAATCAGCCCCATTATGTGATGTTCTCTTKTCTTGTATTTCAACTGATGGAGAATTTGTAGAGTGCAGAAAGAGATGTCACTACATACTTCTGATAACATAAAATTAGGGAATCAAAATCTAATAACCAAAATACAGAGAACAAAAACGTTTCCACAGTWACTAAATCTCTGTAGCATCATAAATATCACTGGAATTGTAGAATTATTCCTTAGCAGAAAAGCTAAAATTCCCCACTRGACATTCTGGTTCCATTATTTTCATAACAAAATTATTCTCATCTAAAGTTTTTGGCTATTCCTTATCTTGTCATTTATTGTTAAAATTTATTGAATGAAAAGGAAAGTGTTTTTTACCCCCTATTGCCTGCCTATTCCTACTGAAAAAAAGCTGCACACTGTATCAATGAGTAAAGAAGCAAATCCCTTTAATTTTCATAGTTGTATTAAACTTAATTTTTTAAAATTCAGTATCTCTGGGCATTTCTGCTAATAAAACACAATAACAAAAATGTCTAAAGAGGGTGAGCATGAAAAGAGGTGTGAATAAGGCCAACAATAACAGGCTCCTGTTTTCAAATGAATGCTTGGCAATGAAGGTTAAATTCTTTTCCAAAGGCTAAGATTTACAGTGGACAATTTACCATGGAAAATGTAGCATCTTTGAAATCCAAAGCATCACTTGCTCATGGCAACTACTTTCTGTGTCCATATCTTCATAGATATTACACATTTGGGGAAAAAAAAAAATATATATATATATCCAAATGTATAATTTTCAATCCTGATAATGAGAATAGGATTCTCAGTAAATATCCAGAATATAACATTCATTATTTCAGTATTTCAACCTCTGCTAACTGTATGTCACTCTGTCTTTTTCTTAGTGATATCTGCTGCTTATTGTARCTAATTTAGAAGCAAGATCCTTAGGGTAGGAACCTGTCTTTGTTTGTTTGCCTGTAAAGTGCTGTGAAGCCATGGGTATAATGTATTGTCTTTCACAGTAGTTGACCTTTGATATGTCAAATGAAGGTCAAAATCTCCCGTAGTATGGCAATGTCTCGGGTCCTAGACCTGACAATAACTCTTTCAGAGGTTATTTCTCTCCAGCATCACATTCAATTAGCACATGARCAAGCAGAGTATTTGGACAAAATTTAATTTTCTCATCTCTGCCCATATACAAACTATGAAGACAGCTCTGCAGACGAGTGTCATTTTTCACTATGTACAGAAAAGTATGATTCCTTGACCAAAATACATCTCAGAAATCCCACTATTCTATTTATGGGTTTTTTTATATGATGTAGGGAGGATGATCAGTGGGATTGAGGAGAACGTGCTTTAGGGCATTAATTAAAGGATAGTCATGCTGCTTTGCCTCCTGGCTCTTTGGGGCATGTTTTCCTGTTTTAGAAAGCTAAAGCATGCTGAGCTCCAGCTAGCCTGACTTATTGGCCTGAGTTTCAATTCTAGACTCAGATCCAGACTTTCTCACCAGGAAAATAGTTCAGCTTGTAGAATACTGTTAAACAGTGCTTTCACCTGACCTCTGGAGCACTTTTTAGCATTAACCCTGGCAGTCTTTCCAGAGTCTAGAAAAAATAGAAACTGGTTTCCAAGGTAATGCTAACATTTGTATGACATGGTTCTTTTAGGTAAGAAATGAAGTCAGACTAAAGGACAGTGGTGTGACTGTCCGTGCCAAAGA
>NW_026623710.1:64680-65781 GCF_030028575.1 Malurus melanocephalus
CCCCCCGATTTTAATTCTGAAATATTGAATGTAAGAACGTCAGTTGAGGCATGAGGAATATTCCCATCTATTATTTCYAAATATATATGTTCATGGAGATCTAGGATTTCTCTCCTCTGGAATTTCCTGGGCTATGAGGTAACAACACTCAAAGCATYAGAGTATACATTTCTCCCTGCAGACAGAGTGAAAATAGACATAATAGCTATGATGAAAGTGCCACAGGCAAAACTCTTGGTGTGGGTAAGCTGGCATTAAGCCAATGAGTTGAGCAGAGCTTTTCAGTTCACAACAATATGGCTTGGAATAGACAAATTACTGTAAATACTTTCTGTTTCACCTGTTACAGGAATAAACAGTCACATATTGCTTCCCATTTGTTCTGATTTTTCWTTCTAAATCTGCACTATGAATGTGTACMGTTACAGAAGAAKAAGGTAATACRATTTATTCTTGAGAATTGATTTTCTCATTTCCTTCAAGCTTGGCCTCATTATCTTCTTGAGGCTTGATTTTTCTTAACATTTACTCAGTCCAGGAGGAATCTATTTGCAATGCCTTTTCCCTCAGAATCCTCTCAACAATCATTTCAGAAGTTTATGCAAAGCCCACACTCTCYTTCTCTATGGTCCTTTATGTAGACAGTTTCTTCAGCAGCACAGTCAGTTCTTGCACATAAAAATACTGAGGCATCAGACAGCAGCAGCAGAGTCTAGAAGTGGAGTAGTGCTTAATGAATCACGAAAATATGGAAGACATTATCCTCTGCATTTAATGAGCATGTATGCTTTATTTCAGGTAAAAATCCTAAATTTGCTTTAGTGTCAAAAGACACAAGTAGACTCCTGAGAAAATAAGAGTTCCTGGCTAAGTTAAGCCCCTAAAAATAAGTTTATTGGATTTTAAGTTGCCTTCACTGAGTTTTGTCTTTCTTGCAGGTTCTTTTTTTCCATCCAAGAAGTCTGCATCCAATGTCATGATTATTTCAATGAATTAAATCAGTGTGTATTGCAATTCACAGGTCAGTATTTGTGTTCTCATTAGTGGCTGGCTTGCTTCCATGTATGTTTTGTTTCGTAAGCATTAAGGAAAGGCAGGCTG